>NC_056730.1:406778872-406834294 GCF_019279795.1 Protopterus annectens | reverse complement strand
TTGCAATACCGCACACAGTGTGTTTTGCATACCTACGCCGGGGGGCGGAGACGGTCCGGCGCACGCCGGTAGTGCACGTGGAATTCATTCATACCTGAATCGCTCAGCAGCCATATTTGGCGTTATAACGCCAACGCTATGCGGGCGCCTGGCGCAAGGTTCATGAATCCCGGGGATAGAGTTCCATATATTCAATGTAATATACACATACAAAACTTGTCAAGCAGTTTTCTTAATGAAACAGTGTTTCTTCTTCCAATTTACTTTGTAATAAATTATCATATGTGGTATCCTTAAACTATTCCACTTCTCCCAGATTGTCTCCTAAAATGTTTAATAAAACTGTAATCAAATAATGAGCGCTGCTGTGACATCTCTTCTTTCTTAAAATACCATTCCTTTGAACAACACCTATTAGCTTTTTATTTATTTACATACTTACTTACTTACTGCATTTATTTACAGGGATATTCCCACTGGGCCATGCAAAACCCCTTTTCAGTGGAGGCCCAGGGAGAAAAGCTCCATAACAAACCAAAAAGAAAACATTTATGTAGTACATCATAATTGAGCTAGCATGATAATTAGGCAAAAGATGAGCCAGATACAATATTACATAGTTACATACAGACATCCATACAAAATAAACACATCTTCCATAATAAACACATCTTAAAATAGGATATGATTATGTTACGAATCAGTCAGTAAATGTCTAAAGCAGTTTTCAATATCTGATGGTTCCAAAGCATTAGGGCTATTTTTTCCCGCAATATTTACTTATATTTATATATATATATATATATATATATATATATATATATATATATATATACACACACACACACACAACACACACGCGCGCGGGAAGTGGAAGGATCTCTCTCTCTCTCTGTCTCTCTCTCTATATATATATATATATATATATATATATACACACACACACACACACACACACACACACACACACACATATATATATATATATGCATATACACACGGGAGCGCACACATGTTTGTGTGTGTATGTATGCAGATATTTATTTCTGATGTCGTTTACTTGCATGAAGCTTATAGCTTTGCTGTTGCTTATGTGAGGACAGGTGTGCATCATTCGTTATTTATTGTAATGTGTTTTAATTGCACAAAACTTATACTTTTACTTTCATAATGTAGTTGAAAGACAAATTAAAATCTGAAGATGAGCCTGAAAGTTATACTGTTCATGTTTCATTATTTATTTATTTGAATAAATTAATTCTGATATGTAGTTTGTGTGTGCCCACAAACCTAGGTTAGTGGCAACTAGGAAATAGCAGGCATTTGAAGGTCATAGTAACTTAGTTATAGCTCTTTAAGCTTTTTCCAGATCATTACTTAACATGACCATCCATGTGCAACTAACAGTGGGCAAAACTGCCTTTCAGTTTGTAGCCTGCTACAGACCACCGTCCGAAACTCAGGAACCCCACTCGGCTTTCCTGAGAATACTGGAGAATATGAAGGACTCTCCAAACACCATTATATTGGGTGACTTCAACTACCCAAACATAGACTGGGAGCACTACTCAAGCCCCAACACCCTCGCCCAACGGTTCCTAGAATTTATAAACTCAAATGCTATGGAACAACTGGTCACTACTCCCACAAGAGGGGAAAACATATTGGACCTGATCATCACCAACATGGGGACTCTACGTTCCATACCAGAGGTATACCCCTCATTGGTAAGATCTGACCATAAATTAATCTCACTGGACATCCATATCCCGTCCCCACCCCCAGCCAAGGAAACCACGGTGAAGAACTTCTCAAAAGCAAACTGCACACTTCTCAAAACCGAGGTGGAATCCTTCAAAGCCCCTGGGCCAGTGGAAAATACGGCCCAAACCGCAGAATCCTTTACAAACACTTTCTATGGACAACTACAGGAATGTATGGATCCTGCTATCCCAAATAAAACCAAGACTCGTTCCTCCAAAGGCAGGAGACCTGTCTGGTGGACCCCAGCCATAAATAAGCTATACAACAGAAGGAGGAAGCTACTACATGACAGAGCAAAATCCCAAAAAGGGAAGGCATCTCTGATCAGTACTAGCAAGAAACTACGATCCCTCGTAAAATCATCTAAGGCAAGCTTCGAAAGAAAAATTGCACAAGATGCTAAAGATAATCACAAGGCCTTCTTTAGTTATGTCAGGAACCTGGGTGGCAACTCCCAGATATGCTCTGAGTTAATTCAAAATGACAAAAAATACACTGAACCCACAGACATTGCCAACATCCTGGCAGACAGGTTCAGTGCAAACTTCTCCCTTCCCCCAAAGAGCAAATGTCTATCCCAACAGAGTGTAGCCTCCTGACATCACAGATGCACAGGTGAGAGCTGCCCTCTCCAAAGCAAAAAACACAGCATCAATGGGACCGGATGGTGTCCCGGGCTGCATCTTACATGAACTCCAAGAAGAACTGAACCCTCACATAAAGTCACTGTTCAATCTCAGCCTTACTACAGGATATGTACCCAAGGAATGGCATACAGCAACAGTGGTCCCACTCCACAAAGGTGGTGCCACAACGGACCCCGGAAACTATTGCCCTATAAGCCTGACTAGCCTGGTCTGCAAAGCTATGGAGCGTATCATCATGAAACTCATAAACACAGACATTGGGAACCTCCAAACACTGGATCCTACCCAATTCGGCTTTGTTAAGGGCAGATCTTGCCTTTTGAACCTGGTCGACTTCTTTGAAACAGTTACCAAGGCCATAAATGAAGGGAAGGTAGTCCACACAGCCTACCTGGACCTCGCAAAAGCCTTCGACACAATACCCCACTCGGGCATCATAAATAAGCTCACCAGCTTAAATATTAACCCCTACGTCACAAGATGGGTTGCAAACTTAGGTTCATAGGTTCATAGGTTCATACTAGGCTATCTGCCTGAGGGCATTTACAAGCCTAGCCCATAGTTTTGTGGCTTAAGCCACCCCTTTAGTATGGGGAACTATACCCATTATTTTGCTGTGCCTCTGTTGAGCAGTGACACTGAGGTAATCCCTGGGGTATATCTGCGATCTCCCAACTGGCTCAGGGATAGGACCCACATGGTCAGAATTGCAGGTGCCATGTCAGACTCTAAACCAGTTACAAGTGGCGTCCCACAAGGCTCAGTCCTGGGACCTCTCTTGTTCGGTATATATTTCTCTGAGGTACAGGTTAACATGGGAGGACTATGGCTGACCAAGTTCGCAGATGACTGCAAACTGGGTGCCATAATCGACTCACCGACTGACACAAGCATCCTCCAAAAGGGACTCACAGAGATGGATAACTGGTGCCAGAGCCATGGCCTAAAGCTTAATGCCAAAAAGTGCATAGTCATCCCCTTTGGGAAAAACAAAGTGCCCACAAATTATCATATAGGTGGTAATCCATTAAGTACGGAAGAAGTAATTAGGAATTTGGGGACCCAAGTAGATAGCAATCTCTCCTTTGACAATCACGTTGCCAAAGTGGTTAGAAAGACCTTCTATATAGCCCACCTTATCACGAAAGGGTTCACATCTAGATCAAGAGAGGTCATTGTGCCCCTCTACTCATCACTCATCAGGCCCATAATTGAATACAATGCCCCATTTGGGATGTACCTTACCCGACACCTGCAGCAACTGGAAAGACCCCAAAAGTACCTCACCAAGAGGATCAAGGGACTCAAACAGATGCCCTACGCAGTTAGGCTAAAGAAACTCCAGCTCTACTCAGTTGCTTACCGCCTACTGAGAGGCGATCTGTGCCTGACGTATAAAGCCATGTTCAACACAGAATTAATGGACATGCTCCACCTCAGGAAATCCAAATCCCTTAGAGCTACACGCTCCAGGGACTTAAACCTCAGCACAGAAATAAATAGGACATGCTGGAGGGACAGATTCATATCCCAGAGGCTCCCCTCACTCTGGAACAAAATCCCAATCCATGTTAGGCAGAGTCCCTCAATGACCCTCTCCAAGAGAAATCTTGACGAGTGGATGGGAGATCGTAGGTTTACCCCTGGCATCTCTTCTGTGTCCCTACTAGACAGAGGCACAGTAAACTAATCTCAAAAGGGCTATCTTCTGTGACCTACTATACAGAGGCACAGTCAACTAATCTAAAAGGGTGGTGAAAGCCAAACACATGCTGGCTAGGCTTATAAATGCCCTAGGGCAGATAGCCTAGTATCAACCTTTGAACCTATGAACTGAAAGATATATTGCACCCGGCAAGTTACACTGTTGTTCTTCATCTAGATTTGGTCACATCAACTATCACCATTCTCTCAGTTCTGTGCAAATCTCTTACCTCATTTCACACTCATGCATGACAGTCGCAGGTCTTCTCTCACACAAACTATCCACCTATTTGCTAGATACCCTAAAATCCTCTTGCCTTCTTCCAGACTCCCAAATCTTCTTCACCAGATTGTTTTCTGCTTTCCTACACACGTGCCCAAACCACTGTAATCTGGTCTCTTTGACCTTCTCTGCAATTGGAGTTACTTGGGCTTCTGCTCTAATGTCCTCATTTCTTTGTCCCACAGTGTCCATCTTACCACCCTTCTCAGGCACATCAACTGCATCACTCCATAGCTCTGCCTTCACTGCCTAGGTTTCTGTACCATACAGTAGTTCTGGGTGAATCGCTGGTTTGTGCTGCTTACTTTTCAGCCTCTTTTCCTCTTTGCCGTTCTTTTTTTTTTTAAACACCTTTATTGAATTATCACTTGTGACATAGTCAAATTTAGATTTATATAAAAGTAATCAAACTGTATTAACAAGTTCATGTTTACAAACATTATACTTCACATATATTACTATATATCATATAATCTAAGCAATGATACACAAATTATTCAATTTCTGCACTTTTTTTTTTAAACAAGAAACATCTTTATTAAACCATCGCTTATGAAATAAGCAATCATACATTTATATAAATGAAAACAAACCACACCAACACAATCCTAGCTGCAAGCATTTTACATCACAAACCATACCGATACACTCTCAGTTGCAAACATTATACATCACGTATAATCTACCCAATCATTTTTGGTCAAACATTAAATAGCTCATTGCCCTGACTGCTTTTAAACCTCATTCTTCCCCTGTATGTATTGTTCCCACAATTTCCATTTTTTTTGTCACACACTGCCCCATGCTAATTTGTTCGATCTCCTCTGATTCTAGCTTTGGCTTCCTCATTTAGACTTCCCTTCTCCTCAGTCACCCCTCCCATATACACGAGGCAGGTAACCTGTTCCACTATTTTCCCTTCTATCTCAGTTCTCAGCTTCTTCTGGTTTTACCCATTTGCTGCCATTATAACGGTCTTATCTGTACTCAGATTCATCCTGTGTGCCTTCAGTTTTGCATTCCACCCCCCCCCCTATCATTTGCTGAAGTTCTTGTTTAAAGTCTGTCTGTAATGCCTAATTGTCTGCATACAGCAGCTTTGTTGATCTGTCCCCTCTGGCCTGTTTGCTATAGTCCATCACCAGTATGAACAGCAGTGGGCTCAGAGATTAATCCTGATGCACACCCACTGCCACTGGGATCTCCTCTGTAAGTCCAAATGCTGTTCATACTTGTGTCACTGGGTTGTTCATAGCCTGCGCTAATTCTACCAATGTCTCTGGGACTTTAAACCATCACATGACTGCCAAAATCATATTTCTTGGGATCTTGTCATATGCTTCCTCTGGGTCTAGGAATACCCAATTGGACTTACGATGACCCTCCACCTCTGGGCCAGTAATCAAGGAGCCACACACAGACACACACACACACACACACACACACACACACACACACACACACACACACACACACACACACACACACACACACACACACACACACACCTGGGAAAGGCTGATCTACTAGCTATGACCCATTTTGCCCAGACTATAAGGTAGCTATCACTGTCACCAGAACCCCTCAACAGCTACCTTAAGGCCTTTACAAATGTACCCAATATACTAAGTGAAATTAATATGAATACAAATGGTAGTTTGACCAAGAGCAAGGCTATTAGGATGGGCCCACACAGTGTCACCAATAAATAAGCAAGTACTCTCAAAACTTAAATATCTGTACACAGATCAGCCACAATGAAAGGTTTAAATATATTTAATAATAAGTAATAAAGAACAAGAAAATATTAACTATATATTAACAGTGACATCAGAGTTCAAATCACAGGAAATATTTAAAATATCCATAACAAACAACTAAACTGCCCAGCCCTCTCCTCCATGGTATCCCGTTACACCCCAACATGTACCCTCTGCACCTCCAACCAAATAATCCTAACACATACACCAACCCAACAAAACAATCGGTAAATTACTCTACAAAACCTCCATAGCCCAAGCCTGGAACAAACTCCCCATTCACATAAGATATAACCCCTACCCCAAACCCTTCAAAAAGGAACCAAAATTTCACCTTCTTAACACTACGACTTGCCCCATCACACCCGACCTAATCCACTAAACTACTATCATATTTTATTTTTCACTCCTTCTACACTGACTTTCCTCTATTCTCTGTGGGGGGGGGGGGGGTTGCTATTAATTGCTAGTAATTGTTATTAGGTTATTGTATCATTTGTAATTCTGGAACTGGTGTGATATTCTTGTACAATATTTCTTTTTTACTCCTGGAACTTGTGTATTATAATTGTTTAAATGTGCATATTACAATTGTATTGTAATTTTTCTATACTAGAGCTTTTCTCCTCAGGTCTCCACTGAAAATGGGCTTTTAGCCCAGTTGGACTAACCTGGTTAACAAATGTCAAATAAATAAAAATAAATAAAAACACTGAAGGACAGGCTCAGTCAAATAAAGAGAAACAACATCTAACCAAGTTTCACTATATTCCTGACTGAATCTAAAAGAATTATACTATTCCCTAATAACGTACTTAATAAAGCAAGGCAGATGATGTGGTGAGTGGTTCTTCTTGTTGTCAGGCCTAAGACAGAATGCAGAATGCCCCGTCTCACTAAGAGACTTCTCAAAATAATATCTAAAATATTACCTCTGAGATAGCTTGCAGAATGACATCACTTCTGGTCATCTGACTTCTAGTTCCCATGCAAAACCCTAATTGCTGTAATCTGGCAGGACTTAGCACCTACCTGTAAAAATGCATACACAAGGGTTTTTCTCAGATTTTTGGCAGGTACTGGATGTCATAAACCAATTGCATACCTCCACACTTCCAGAGAAGTAATTAGTTAACCCCAAAGACAATACAGAAAGCTTCCTAGTACCGACTTTGTGTCTCTGGCGGCATTGAAACCTGTAAGATAGCATCTTTATGGCCTAGCCTATAAAGTGATTTAATTTCAGATATTTTTTAAAGTTTGACGGACTGAGGTTAACCTCCTGTCTGCTAGTTTCCTTTGTTAAAACATATACATTTAAACAGTTACAATAGTGAATGTACATTTCTGTTCTCTCCAGTAGGGCACACTGTGGATATATTTCAAACACAAGCACTTTACAAATACCTTTTCATCACAAATGTCTGTACAAATCAGTTTGATATACACATGACATACAGTTCTAAAACATTTGTAACACCAGCATCTTGTATGCTGTACAGTTCTAATACATTTGTAACACAAGCATCTTGTAAAAATCAGTTTGATATTCACAAATGACATAATTATTTACAAAATTCCAGCTAGCTGTGCTGGCAGTACCTCCTTTCATCACAGGACTCGTTCCTCATCTCTAGCTTCTTCTCAACTATGTCTTACTGCAAACACTGGGTCTGTTGTGCTGCATTCTGATCTGAATATGAACTGCTCATTTCCCATTGTACTACTTTGTGTATTCATTTACTGATCACTCTGTCTAGAAATGTCATGCAGTGTGTCAGGAGTTTGATATCTTTATGCTGACCTCTATACTTGAATACCCCCTTCCAGTCATCTGTGATATGACTTTCTCTTCATAATACTTATGAGTACACTCTGGAGCCATTTTCCCCTAATTCACCCAACATCTTGATCACATCTACTATGATGTCATTTGAGCCTGCTATTTTCTCTGATTTCATTTTCCTTAGTTCTGTTCTTACTGTTAGGGTGGGCTCCATTTTGTCTTTCATTGTCGGCTGTGTCTCGGGCAGTAGATATTCTGCGGGGTTTTCTTCATTTAGTAGCTGCAGGAAGTACTTCCATTTGCCTTTGATGTTCTGTGGACTGGTGAGCAGGTTGTTGCTGGCATCCCTTATGAAAGGTTTCTGATGACCATCATATTTATCCTTTTGTCTTGCCTTGCAATGTGATGGAGTTTCTTTGTGCAATCTGCAGTCATTTTCCAGAAGCAGGTATAGGGCTTCTGACATCTTGTTCTTTCATATTGCAACTGCTCTCTTAGTCTCTTTGTTAGCCAGCTAGTATTCCTTCTTTGCCTGGTCCATCTTTTATATCTCCCACTTTTTCCTACACTCCATTATTTTGATTAGTTACTGGATGTCTGCATTCCACCATCAGCATTCTTTATGTAACTTATTTCCTGTCTTTTTTATAGTCCTCACACATTCAGAACTCATTGTAAGCACTAAATAAGTTACAAATTACTACAGCACTCAACTTTCCTCACTTGTCTAGAGGAAAACAGTTTTTAGTACTTAATAAATAAGCACCTGTTCAGGCATGTCTAAAGGTCAGCTCCCAGTGTTTTCTCCTGTCTACCTGATGAATCTGGGCATCTTGGGACAATGCAGCAATTGCCTCATGTACACAGACAACCCTCTCCTCCTACCACCCAACACTATGACCTGTGAGAGATGCACTTATATAGCCAAACTGGAAGCAAAACTCTCTTCCCCAAAGACTGGCCTAGACAGTCAAGAGGAGAAGGTAAACACTTCCACTGCACCACACTCATCACATAGTCCCTCAAAACCTACACCACCAAAGCACACACACAGAAGCACAAAACACACACCTACATTCGAGGAGGCTCTCAGTACAAATCTGCCCAAACAACAGAGACCTCCAAAGCAGAAATGCAAGCAACCTCCACCCCCCAACACAACCCAAATGACACATAGCCCACATACTCAGTGTGCCACTCAACTACAGCCCATAAGGCATAACGTACCCAACACTCTAGTCATAGGTGACTCTATAGTCAGGCACACTGATGTTCCACTCACCAGGCTAAACAAGGAAAAGGTTATCCGCCACATAACGCACGCACTCAGGTCACTCCAGAACATGTACAAATATGACTCTGTCATTGTCCGTATTGGCGTGAATGACCTGAGACGTACCTCTCTGGACTACATGAAAAGAGATATGGAGGAGCTCTCTGATCTTGTAGCCCAGGCCGGTATGACCCTAGCCCTGAGTAGCATCCTGCCATCACCCAGAATGACACCACAGTACAAGGACAAAATTATTGACTTTAACAATTGGCTAAGCTTCTAGTGTCATTCTAAGGGAATCCAGTATCTGACTGCCTGGGATGACATGATCGACAGACCACGCTGCTTTGCCAGAGATGGCCTGCACCTGTCACCCCTGGGATTCCGGATACTGGCAAAGGCTCTTGCTACCCCTATAGTGCCTTTTTTAGGCAAGGTTCAAATGTCAAATTCACCACCGTAACAGGTACAAGCAAGCAAAATCTGAGGGTAATGCTACTCAATGCTAGATGTCTAAACCTCAAAATGCACTCATTTGAGGCACTCCTTAAAATGGAGAACATTGACATCTGTGCAGTGACAGAGACCTGGTTCAAAGCTCCAGAGAGCACCCCTGCATTACCAGGCTATAATTCATACCACACCTTTGGCCACCAAACCCGGACTGAAACACTAAAGGTGGAGGCATGTCCATATTCATTAAGGATATCCACAGCTCCAAGCTAGTTGCTCAGCATAATGCATCTGAGATTATCCAAGTTCAACTAACTCTGGACAAAACCGCAATCCAGATTGTAGCTTGCTACAGACCCCCCACCATGCCCCAGCATTCCCACTCCTCTTTTCTTGATGCACTGGAAAATATTAAGGTACAACCTAACACTCTAATAATGGGTGATTTCAACTACCCTACCATTAACTGGGAAAACTACTCATGTACCAATTCTTTTGTTCAACTTTTCTGGAAATCATCAATTCCAACGCCTTGGATCAACTTATCCACACCCCCACCAGAGGCAGCAATATCCTAGATCTGGTCATCACCGACATGGGTGACCGGTGTTCCACACCAGAGATCAGCTCCTCATTGGTCAGACCCGACCACAAGCTGATCACCCTAGACATCCACATCCCGCTCCCACCCCCCATTAGGAAAACAACTGTAAAAAATTTCTCCAAAGCCAACTTCATGCTTCTTAAGACAGAAGTGGCAAACTTCACGACACCCATGCAGATGGACAATAGAGATACGACTGCTGAATCCTACACAAATGCACTTTATAAGCACTTACACAAGTGCATGGATCATGCTATCCCTAACAGAACCAAGATGCTATCCTCCAAAAAAGGAAGCCAATCTGGTGGTCTTCTGCCATAAACAAACTCTACAATAGAAGAAAGAAACTGTTGCAAAAAAGAGTAAAATCCCATGATTGGAGGAACTCCCTGGTCAGCCTCAGTAAGTAGCTGAGATCCCTCATAAAATCCTCCAAAGCTAGTTATGAATACAAAATTGCCACTGATTCTAAAGACAACCACAAAGCATTCTATAGCTATGTCAAGAATCTCAATGGAAACACTCAGATCTGCTCTGAGTTACAGCACAATGATACTAAATATACAGAACCAACTGATATTGCCAACATCCTGGCAGATAGGTTCAGTGCTAACTTTACCCCCCTCTCACCCCCTAAAGGGCCCATCTTTATACCGGAAGAATGCAAAGTTCCTGTAATCATGGCTGCACAGGTAAAAACCTCACTCTCCAAAGCCAAGAGCACAGCATCCATGGGACCTGACAACATCCCAGGCTGCCTTCTACATGAAGTACAGAATGAACTGGCACCCCACCTAAGTACCATGTTCAATCATAGCCTCACCTCAGGCTTTGTGTCCATTGAATGGCGCACCACAACAGTTATCCCACTCCACAAAGGGGGGGGGGGCCACAACAGACCCCGGGAACTACCGCCCCATTAGCCTGACGAGCCTCATCTGCAAGGCCATGGAACGTATCATCATGGAACTCATAAACAAAGACATTGGAGATCTCCAGACTCTGGACCCCACACAGTTTGGGTTTGTAAAAGGCAGATCATGTCTCCTAAACCTGATAGACTTCTTTGAAGTAGTCACCAAAGCCATAGATGAGGGTAAGGTGGTTCACACAGCCTATTTAGATCTCGCCAAGGCGTTCAACACCATCTCCCACTCTGGAATTATAGATAAACTCACTAAACTAGGTATAAATCCCGATGTCACAAGATGGGTTGCCAACTGGCTTACTGACAGAACCCACACTGTGAAAGTAGCAGACTCCAAATCAGACTTCAGACCAGTGACAAGTGGAATACCACAGGGTTCAGTCCTGGGTCCTCTCCTGTTTGCTATCTACTTCTCTGAAGTACAGGCTAACACAGAAGGTCTTTGCTAACTAAATTTGCAGATGACTGCAAACTAGGAGCCATAATCGAAACTCCTAATGATGTGGATATCCTACAAAAGGGCCTCAATGAGACAGATGCCTGGTGTCAAAGACATGGTGTCAAGCTCAATTCCAAAAAGTGCATTGTCATCCCCTTTGGTAAAAACTCTGTACCCATGAGCTACCACATAGGTGGTAGTCTACTTAACACCAAAAGTGTGATAAGAGACCTTGGGACACATGTGGACAGTAGTCTCTCCTTTCATAATCACATTGCCACAGTGGTCAGGAAATCCTTCTACATGGCACACCTCATCACAAAAAGGTTTCTCATCCAGAAAAAAAGAGGTCATTGTTCCCCTCTACTCATCACTCATTAGACCCATTATAGAGTACAATGCCCCTTTTGGTATGTACCTCACAAGACATCTACAACAACTTAAAAGGCCGCAAAAATACCTCACAAAGAGGACTACTGGCTTCAAACAGATGCCTTACGCAGACCGTCTCAAAAAACTCAAGCTTTACTCCGTCACATATCGCCTACTCAGGGGCAATCTCTGCCTAACATACAAAGCTATGTCAAACCCAGAGCTGTTGGACATGCTCCACTTAAAGAAATCCCAATCCCTCCGTGCTACACGCTCTAGGGACCAAAACCTTGTCACCACAATAAACAGAACATGCTGGAGGGATAGATTCCTGTCCCAGAGACTTCCCATACTCTGGAACAGACTACCTATCTATGTCAAACAGAGCTCCTCATTAGCACTCTTCAAGAAAAATTTTGATGATTTGATGGGTAATAGGAAATTTACCCCGGGGATCACTTCTGTGGGTCTGCTTGACAAGGGCATAGGAAAATAATTTTCTTGGGTGGTGAAAGCCAGGGTACCTTTTTGGCTGGGCTTGTATAGGCCCTAGGGCCAATAGGCTAGTACCTACCTATGAACCTATGAACCTATGCTGTTTTGTAGTCACTGTCATTCTTCTTTATCTCCCACTATTTCCTCTTCCTCTTCTTCCTGAGTTACTAGAGATCTGAGTATTTCCTTGAACTCTTGTCCTTTCCCAAGTCAACTTCCAGATCTTCAGCTTAGTGTCTGTAGACCTTAGATCCTTCTCTGACCCCTGCTTGCAGTTGACTGTGGGAACCAGTAGTTTATCCTGTGAGCCAAATCTTTCACTGGGGATGACTTTGCAATTGTTGATTCTACCCCAGTGCCCTTTACTTACTAGGAGGAAGTTTACCTGACTTGCATTTTGGCCACTCTTGTATGTGATCTTGTGACTATCTGTCTTACTGAACCATGTGTTGGCCACCAACAAGCCATTTGCCAGACAAAAGTCTAGAATGGTCTCTTCTATATTACTGTCAGCACATTCATGTGGGCCCAGGCAGTCCTCATTTCCTGTTTAGTCTGTTCCAATATGTGTATTTGGGTCCCCCATTACCAACACCAACTCATGCTGTCCTTCCTTATCTAATAGAAATTGCAACTGGTGCCTGAATGCACTCTTTTGTTCTCTTTCACAACTTGCCTGTAAGGCAGAGGTTGAGATTATGAATATTGCCCTATCCTTACAGTGAAGTCTGACTGCCATGAGTCTGACACTAATTCTGATGAGATCCCTCACTGTTTGAAGCCTCTCCCTCACCACAGCTCCCACATAATTTCTAGCGCTTGTCTTTCCCTACGCAGTAAACTCTGGATACCAAGTCAAGTGGCTTTGTTGTAATGCCCTTCCTTTTTGCCTCCTGTATACAGAGGATATATACCTCCTCCTTATCATCATGTCATCCACTTCCAAGCTGCATCCTGTCAATGAAACTAAGCTGATTGTAGCAATCCTTTACTCATATTTGGCAGATTGATTGGTTTTACAACTGAAGCTGGGTAACTGGACACCAGCCAGCCAATAGCTTATTGACCCACAGCTGTTGGGCTTTATGGCAGGCAAACCCTGCCCAGTAGGGGCACATAGACCCCTCTCACCATTAACATGGGTTCCTGGTATAGGTTGGAGTAGGTTGGGTCTTCATCTTGTTATCACCAGCAAATACTCCCATTTTTGGAGTCATTACTCAAAGTGACTAAATAAAAATAGAGGAAATGTTTACACCATTGAGTGGCTAGCCCTGACTGGGCACACACACTGTGATCTGCATTCTCCTATCTGGAGGATACTGCATACCACAGTTGATGCTCAACTGGTCTACACAACACTTTCCCAGATAAGTACCATCTAGAATTAGTTCTCCTGTCCACAACTGCACTATTGGGTATGTCTGAAGTGGAAACACACAGTATATTTATTGCTGAGGGTCAGAGGATCTCCACAGAGACAGAGGGAGAAGATGCAAACTCCTCACAGGCATTAGCTGGAGGTAGGGATGTAACATTCTCCCTTGTGCATGAGAGGTGAAGACTTTAACTATTATGACAATTGCTTCTCATACCTTTATCAGCAACATCCACACACACTCTCATATGCCTTATTGGCAGTATCACAGTCACATCTTTCCATCACAACTGGATCTATCCTGATGCTTGTGCTGTTGCCTTCATGGGTTCAATGGCTAGTATTAGGTTATCTCTCTTGCAGGCCATTTTAAGGCTAGACAAATTTCCTATCCCAAAGGTAAGAATAAAACCCTGTACCTTATGTCGATGAAATAAACACCTCAACCATTATGCTAACCTCTGATATGCATAATTACTTAGCATCCATGTATTCATAGGTAGCTATTAGGTTTGCCTTCCAGGGGAACCATTGAGAAGCCTTGCCAAAATTCCCAGTTTTCCCCAAGCAATATCTGGTTAAGTGACTTGCTCAAGGTCACACAGTAGGGACATGAGGGTTGAGGGAATCAAACCTTGTACTACAGGAACTATAGCTTACACCCTTAACCTCTGCACCAGCTTCCAAATCATGACAGTTCATAGGTGTGTGCTAGGCTAATGGCCCTGGAGCCTTTACAAGCCTAGCCCATAGGATTACCCTGGCATTATGCCAACCGACCTTAGTTCCCAGTGCCTATGACAAGTAGAGCCACTGGAGTGATCCCCAGGGTGAATTTTCTATTTCTCATCCACTTGTCAAGATTTCTCTTGAAGAGGACCAGTGAGGTGCTCCGCTTGACATGTATGGGAAGTCTGTTCCATAGCATGGGCAGTCTCTGGGTTATGAATCTATCCCTCCAGCTTGTTCTGTTGATTGTGGTAATGAGGTTGAGGTCTCTGGAACGTGTAGTGCGGAGGGACTGGGATTTCTTTAGATGTAGCATTTCTAACAGAGTTGGGTCAGGCATGGCTTTGCAAGTCAAGCAGAGATTGCCTCTAAGTAGGCGATATGAGACAGAGAATAGTTGGAGTTTTTTGAGTCTGTTCATATAGGACAAGTGTTTAACGCCTAAGATCCTCTTTGTGAGGTATTTTTGCGGCCTCTCCAGTTGTTGTAGGTGTCTAGTGAGGTACATGCTAAATGGGGCATTGTACTCAGTGATTGACTTAATGAGGGAATAGTAGAGGGAGACAATGACCTCTTTCTTCCTGGATGCAAAACCCTTAGTAATGAGATGTGCCACATAGAAGGATTTTCTGACCACAGTGACAACGTGGTGGTCAAAAGAGAGGTTTCTGTCAACCTGTGTTCCCAGATCTCTTATGATGCCTTCTGTGTTCAGTGGACTACAATCAATGTGGTAATTCATGGGAACCATTTTTTTCCCAGAGGGGATGACAACACATTTTTTGGCATTGAGCTTAAGGCCATGGTTCTGACACCAGTCATTGGTCTAAGTAAGGCCTTTCTGTAGGATGTCAACATCACTTGGGGAGATAATTATGGCTCCCAACTTACAATATTCTGTGAACTTTGTCAGCCAGAGTCGCTTCATGTTGGCCTGAACGTCAGAGAAGTAGATACCAAACAGGAGAAGACCCAGGGCCGAACCTGTGGGACTCCACTATTGACTGGTCTACAGTCTGACTTGGAGCTACTTTCACACTGTGGGTTCTATCTGTGAGCCACTTTGCCACCCATCTAGTGATATAGGGGTTGATGCCTAGCTTAGTGATTTTTTTCTATGATTTCTGAGTGGGGAATGGTATCAAAGACCTTGGCCAGATCAAGGTAGGCTGTATGAACTACCTTATCTTCATCCACAGCTCTGGTGTCTGACTCAAAGTAGTCGACCAGGTTGAGCAGGCATAATCTACCCTTCGCAAAACCAAACTGTGTGGGATCCAGAGTTTGGAGGTTCCCTACATCTTTGTTTATTAGGTCCATGATGATGTGTTCCATAGCTTTGCATATCAGACTTGTCAGGCTAATTGGGTGATAGTTTCCAGGGTCTTTAGTCACTCCTTCTTTGTGGATAGGGATGACTGTAGTAGTGTGCCTTTCGGTTGGGACAAAGCCTGAGGTGAGGCTGTGATTGAACAGGTCACACAGGTGAGGTGCCAGTTCACTCTGTAGTTCATGTTTATTTAGTAAACCTGTGCCAACCTTTCCCAGGTGTGTGTGTGTCAGCTACTTGGACAAGGACACAAAGCACTGGATGGACAGAGAGGGTGCTGGAGGTCTTGGCTTGACCACTCAGCTGAGATCTCAACTCTATTGCTGTGCCAGTGAGGAGTCTTATTGGGGATCTGGAGAAAGAGGGAGAAACCAGCCCAGACTGACTGTGGTCTCTGTTTGCTCCTAAGGGAAATTGCACTTGATGCAGAGAGCTGCATCTGTAAATACTGTGTGTGTACTTGTTATCCTCCCAGTGTACGCCCCCCACTGGTGCCAGTGGTGATTAGTGAGGCTCCTTGATTACTGGTTAAGTGGTGGGTCATTACAATGTCCATGATAATTCTTTCCATGGCTTTGCATATGAGACTGTTGGGACTTGTGGGTCTATAGTTTCCAGGATTTGTACATGGCCCATGTTTGTACAGAGGAATGACTATTGTCATTCTCCATTTTTTAAGCATGAAGTCGGTTTGGAGGCTATGGTTAAATAATGATTCCAGAGAGCCTGCTAGATTATGCTTCATGCTATTTAGAAGACATTCTGGAATATTGTCTGGGCCCATCGATGCAGTGTTCTTGACCTTAGAGAGAGCATTGAGGACCTGTTCCCTAGTATTAGTAGGGGGAGTTATATTTGATGGTATTTCCTAAGGGAAGGTTGAAGGGAAGACAGGAGTAAGGTTAGAACTGAATTTTTCTTCCAGTAGGTTTGCTATATCTTCTGGCTCAGTATAGGTGGCTCCACTAATACTGAGTTCTGCACACAATTGTGTATTGCCTTTGAGGTTGCAGATATAGCTAAAGAATGTCTTATGGCAGTCTTTGGCCTGGGAGGCCAAATTTACCTCAAATTTGGCTTTGGTAGACTTTATTTTTGATCTGAGTTATTTGTTTAGTTTGATGAGAGTGCTTTTATCCCACTGGGTGTTACACCTCCTAATTTCTGCCATTATTGTCTTCCTTCTGTTATAGAGCCTGTTGATGTGATTCAATCAAGGTGGCTTGCTTTTTTTAGTTAGTTCTGTACTTATTCCTGGTGGGTACAGCTGCCTCTATGCAGTTATTAACATAATTGTATAAGGTTTCTGTGAACAGTTCTGTGTAGGCAGCAATATTCTCAGGGTTTATGGGGGCTTGAAAGATTGCCAGGTTATCACTTAATAGTAGGAAGTTAGCCTTAGAGTAGTTCCTGAACATTCCAGGGTTAGCTGGGGTTCTGGGTTTTATCTTGATTTCAAAAGAGGCCATTTTGTGGTCTGATATCACCAGAAAGGATATTACAGTAGGGGGGTGTGCATAACTCTCCCATATTAGTGAGGAAAAGCTCCAGTACGTTTGTGCATGCCCCAGATCAGCATACTAACAGTGTGGTCAAAGGAGTTTGTGTTTTCAAAATCCAGGAATCTCTGTGCCTGCATACTTGGTGTTGTATATGATTCCAAATTAATAGTGAGGTAATTACAATCACCCATGAATATGGTATTGGGTTGGATAATGAGTGTTTCCAGTAAGCTTAAGTACATGTTATGGGTTTCCTGGGTTATGGAGGGGACTTTAGCTTGCAAGGAAGTGGTATGGGAATTTGCCTATGATGATTTGAAAGTGCATCATCCTGTTTGGTCAGTCTTGAGGTATATTTATTTTTTATGTAAATTAAGACACCTCCACCTTTTGCCCCTGTCTGTGTAGTAGATGGTCTAAAAATGTGGAAGGCATCAGTGTGCTTTCCGTGGCTTTAAACCATGTCTCAATGACCTCACAGAAGTCAGCATCCTTATGAGAAGAGCTTGTAGGGAGTGTAGTTTTTTTGATTACACCATAGGAAGAAGCAGACAGATCTAGTTCTGCAATACAGAAGATGAGTTATTCAGATGTGTATGAAGAACCTTTAGCTGGTGCTTGAGGTGACCTGTACATAATCACCGCTGATTTGATTTTTATATGTGCACTCAGCTGTGTGACTGTGGAGATAGTATATTTAAGTAAGGGAGAGTGGAGGCTTGTCCCCCTGCAAAAAAAAAAAAAGTGTTTTTGAATACTTCTGCTTTGGCTATTTTTGATTACATCATGTTTCAGTTATTCTGAATTCAATTAAACTGACTTTAAGTGAAATGGACTTTATATATATATATATATATATATATATATATATAAACAGGTAAAAGGTAAAAAGGTCACACAGACAAACCACTTAGAAAAAAACTCCAAAACAGACCCAGCAAAACCAAGTTATTAACTGTGTAATACCTTAAATTCCTTGTAGTGAATAAGTAAATGACCCCTCAAGAGCACATCAGTATCTGAATACCCATGACTTTTTGCTTCACTTTTTAAGTGCGTACTTGTACATTCATGCCAGTAAAGCTAAACACCCTTAGATGTAGACATGCCATGTTTCAACTCTTTTTCTGAGCTCATCAATACAACATAGCTGGATTGTTTGGCCAGCCTTTCAAAACACAGAGCTTACAAAGAAGTCTGATGTGCATAATATCAGAGTGACTAGAAAATATCCCAAATAACATCCAAAACAAAGGGTAAAAAACGTTACACATACAAACCACTTAATAAAAACTCCAAGACAGACCCAGCAAAGCTAAAGTCTTCACTATGCAATACCTTTAGTGATGACTCATGGGATATATGCAAATAACCGTTTAGAAACATATCAGTGTTTCAGCTACATAGCTTTTGAATGCCATGATATTTTTTAACTTTTTTATGTCTTTACTGGTGCATTCAGGTCAATAACACCTGATAAATATAATAGATATTTATATTTAAAAAAATAATAAAATACAATAAATATATATTTTTGTTAGAAGGATTAGAAAAAATAAAGGGATATACGATGTGGTACAGACATGGAAAGTAAAGTACAGATCTGTAAAGATATAGGAAAAAACAATTTAAAATATTATGGAAGATTTGTTGCTATTCTTACCTTCACAGTTGCTTTATTGTTGTAATGTCTCCTTCTGTGGTTTTGCTATAATTGTTTCATGGTATGTGATTGTTTTCCTCCTTTTTCTGTTATTTTTCTTTGTGCGATGATCCACTTCCATTTAATTCCCTGTTGAAGGCCCTCTGACCTTTGATATCATGTAGGGGATTCAACTAAGACAGTGAGCTGAGTGCATGAAAATGATTTTGAGGACTGGGGTGTTTTTTTCTAGTGATAGGAGTGATAGCCAAGTTGTTGGTTTAACTTGTGATGGAGTTCTAAATCCCCTTTCAAAAATGACCCTTGTTTGAGTTCAGTGGGAAGATCAGATGACAGCGATGTTGATGTTTATCAGGCTGTGTGGCTTTCTCCATACCGTAGTCAACGACATTTAGAAAATCATGAATAGTGTGGGTTCTGCTGATACTTAATACATTTATTTTATTGCTGATTAGTAAATAAAATAAATATATATATATATATATATATATATATATATATATATATATATATTGATTGATTGATTGCATTACTGTCATTGTATGGTCACATACACTATCACTGTTGGCTTACAATGGTGCACTGTTGTTTTTGTTAATGTTTTGAGTGGTAAGCAGGATAAATGTTTTTGTTTGGAATGAAGGGGAGGAAGTTAGTGAAGGTATGGATTTGTTTGAAAAATAGTTATGAATATCAAATTAGGTATGAGCACTGTGATGATCCTCACAGAAACCGTGTCTCACACATTGTTACACACACAAACGCTCACACACAAAGCTGCTCTTCAGCAAGGGAGTACATTTTGGTACATTATTTCAATTCTGTATATAATGTGAGCTGTTTTTTTTTTTCTGAAAAAAATGTATTATGTAACTATAGGAAAGGTATGTAGTGTAATTTATAAGGAAACAAAAGCTTATTCCTGAAACTATTTGGAGGGTGCAGAGAGAGGGTGGAATCGTGAGAACACTGGGAGTACATCACTAGGATTATGATGTGCACATGGAAGGCATGTAATAAGTACGCAGCAGTATCATGTTAAAGTTCCGCAAGTGTGTGTGAAAACCCAGGCAGAGAGACTCTGCTGTATTCTGCACAGCTGAGATGTATGCACAGCACAGCTAATATCATATCTTGACTTAAAAGCTTGGAAGCAATACATAGATGAATAACTACTTCAACGAAAACAAAACAAACCATCTATGCCATTTTTAAAAATAGTTCCATGAAGCATGAGCTTACCAGAAGTACAACACAAAGATACAACCAATTTCACATTACATAAAATCAATGGTAACTCCTTGAAAAGTAGTGACATGTAAAACAGTACAACACCAAGTACAACACTGATTACAATACATAACGGAATGTAACTGCATTGATATTATTTTTATCCTGTCACAGTTGAAGCCCAGGAAAAAAATAAGAACAAGTCTCTGGAAAAAAAAAACTGCCATGCTTCAATATTTCCATCTCTAGTCTGTCACTACTTACCTAACATGATATCATACGGGTGGTAGAGTTTCACATAAAAAAAGTTTTAAAATGGCAACAGATTTCTCTTGACAATTGCAGTTATAAAATAAATGATTCCAACAAAGAAAACACACATAACAGTTGCCACTACAGTAAGTAATACTGCTATCACAGCACATGCAAAACAAAAGTAAAACATTTAAAAAATTGTGACAAATCACTTTAAAAGTAGAGCAATGCTTTAAGGAAAATGAAAATTAAATATGGAAAAAAGCAAAAACTACTTCTATGCCATTTAAACTTAGACTGATTATTTTTTTTTTAATATGTATGATGAGTTGGGAGTGGTGCAGAAGTGAGACAGGAAGGAATGATCTTACTGCAGATATTTACCATGCTTGGTACTTACCAGGCACAAAAGGGTATGGATTAAGGGGAGTAGATGAAGGTAATTTGCAAGAGCTTACTGAAGGAGGTAAATGCAGCAATTCACTATATAACTGTAGGGGGATAACAACCTATCATGGGATCTGACAATTTTATGAAGTTTCTGGGGAAATGCTGGCACTGGTTTTGAGTGCCATTTATAATACCGTATCAGGGTTGAAGATTGTCTAAGTCCATGTCTATGTCTATGTGGTTTCTGAGATTAATATTTAAGGCCTTTAATGAGGGCTATATTAAAACTGGAGGCCAGTTACTTTATTGCATGCATGCAATAGGATAGTGGGGATTCCAAAAGGTAATACATTAAAAGTAAAAGTGAAGAAATACGGAAATAGGGAAGTACCTAGTAAGGGTCTCACAATAAATAATGTGTGGAATTTTAGCTATGCAAATTCTGAGTATTTTAATGTTATTGAAGGACTTGTAGGGTAAATAGTGAATAGAGAAATAGATGATTCATGTTTGAAATTAAACAAGAAAAGATATTTCATTCAGTGAATTGTGGGTTTATATATCAGCAACAATGGATAAAGATATTTCAGAATAGATATACAGAGATACAAAGTTTTTTGCCTAAATCCTGGTAGCACAGATGAATGTAAAAAAAACTATGGAAGTTATCAAAATAAGTGGGAGAATACCTATGATGCAAAACTCTCAACTGTGCAGAGTTTCCCAGAATGTCCAGATTTTTGCTTCATATTTTTGTTCCATTTTTCAAAAAATTGTGGTTTTCTGTCAAATCGTTGGAAAATTATTGAAGACTGAAGTCGGTAAATAATGACAAACAACTTGAGTTTCAGACTTCATACCCTTAAGAAAATTCATGCTAATGCAAAACCCGTTGTTATTCGATCAACTTTCTAAGTTTGTAAGAGCAATATTTAAAAATTGCCTCTATTTTTGGGCCTTTGTCCACCCATCATTTTTGGTTTTGTCCAGATTTCTTGCAATAAAAGGCTGAGAGGTATGCTCTGGTGCAGTGGCCAAATTCCCCCTGGACAGTATGGGTCTCCTCAGAAAAAGCAACCATAGGTCTAGTGGTATTAATCCAGTCAACAAAGCAAAAATAAATAAAAGAGAACACTACTTTAAGTGTTAAAGTCAAAGGTGTTTAAGTGCCAGAGGACATGAGACTGTTAAAAGTATGTATGTACTTGATGACTACCATTAGCTATTTTGTTACTAGTTGTTGAGTACAGTAATAAGAAGAAAAGGATTAAACAAACAATAGTACTAAAATACCACTGCTTTGGCTTATGTGGGTGATGTAACTTTATACCTGATTGGAGTGTAAGATATAGAGAAGGTAAAGTTTAGTAATAAGGATTATATTTTGCTTTCTGAAGTTAAATATGAATAAGGGTGAAGCCTATGGCCCACTGGGCCATCCTGGTAAATAAATGCAAATAAATAAATACATAAATAAATAAATAAATAAATCATACTGTTACAAAGGAGGGATCATAGAGAATGCAGAACTGAGAGGATTACTAGATGCGAAGTCTAATAAAATTTGTGGTATTCGTTGTGTGGTTTGTGTCTATGTGCATATAAGTTGATATGCTTTAGGTTAATTGCATGAAGATGTTAAGGAGAGTGGAATCATTGTTAGACAGTTAAAAGGCCTGGTGTTAAAAAAGAGTAAAAACTTACTCTGGTAATGGTTAAAATGTATTAAATGCATTATTGAATGTTGGAGTATTTTTTCACTTCTAGAGTCTGGACTTCTTTTTATGAGGGACATTAATTTTATTTTATTTACTCCTTAACCAGATAATCCCATATATTTCCTTTCAGGGGCAATCTGAGAGCATTGTCCAATTAAGTGACATGCTCAGTCATGTAGTAGTCAAATTAAGACTGACAGGATTAAACCAAAGACTACGGGATAAAGCTCCTAACAGTTATTAGCTTTAATCCTCTGTGTTAAACTGTCAAACATTAGGTTTCATTTCTTTATGCTAATTTCTGAGCATTTTTTGACTCCATTGAGGTAGGAGGGCACCCATAAAAACCTTATGATGGAGGGTTTGGGGCTGTGGATCCAGTGGAGATCAGAGTTTGGCAAGATGGCTGTTGGAATGCTGGAGATATTTGGAAAAGTTATCCTTTAGGCAAATTGGAAACAGAAAATATTTCAGTTAAAAACACAGAGTTTTGAGTAGGAAAATGACTGGGAAAGTATGCATGATAAAAGTGCTATTATTTATGATAATTTGCTACTGAAAGGGAGATAACTGATTAAGATGTTTTCTGAACTTTTTTTGGAAAGGTTTAATAGAATTCTGTTCTTCTCTCACCAGTTACAGGAAATGAGTTAGCTATTCTTTATATGTTAAGTTTGCTCATTCATCATTCATTTTCCAGCACCTGCTTTATCCTTTGCAGGGAGATAGAGCCAATTGCTGGACTAAGTGGGAGATCAAGTCCATTGTTGGACATCCATACAGTCAGACAAAACACACACACACGCACGCTCGCGCGCACACAGACACACACACACACGCACGCACGCATGCACGCACGCACACACACACACACACACACACACACACACACACACACAATTTAGAAACCCTCCCATCTGTCTGCCTCTTTGTCTTTGAAATGTATAAAGGACACAGAGACACTGATGAAAGGAGATGATATGCAAACTCCACACATAACACACTTCAGGCAGAAACCAGATTAAAGAATCAAACACTCTGCTTTATCACTATGTCACCCACCTTGGAAATTAATTGGCTTAAAAACATAATAGCTGGGGAGAAAAATACAGGCACCAAAACTGAGTGTGAGAGAGTTGAAGATAGTATTTATCATTTATATTCTGAGTACAGTTTAAGAAGCATCTTTGGATGTAGGGTAGGGAGAAATATAGGACCTCATCCTTTATGGTTTACTAGTTATAAAGAGATTAGCTATAGGAATGAGTTAGGAGAGTAAGGATTTCGGAAAGTCTCTGGTATGGTTAGTTAGCATTTAAGTTGGTTGTCTGGGTGGGTAAATGTGACAGGATGCCTAGACAATTCATGTATAAAGAGGAGGTTATATACATTCAGCTCACTCAAGCATGTAGTAAGGAAAAAATGAGAGGAAGGTTTCCATAAAGAATTATTGATTAGTCAGTGGGAAGCAAACTATTAAGGTGTGGGATAAGGAGGGATGACGTGCTAAGGCAGGTTTTTCCAGCAATGTCAGACAGTAGTGATGTACTTTTGCATTTTTGTATTTTTTTTATCCTTTTTATATCTGCAGGATCTGTATTTCTGTGATAAAAGTGGGCTTTTTATTTTATTTTGTGTATTTATAAAGAATAGTTGTACACAGAGTAGGATTCACCGAAGTACATTTTGCTTTTCTTTTTTCTATATCTTAGAAATATTCTGGACTTGTATTATTTTTCTTGCATTTTTGACTATACAGTGTTTGTTCTTAATCCTGTTTGATTTATGTTCTGTAAGACTGAATGATTAAAAATTCATGCTGAAAACTGCAGATGATCTAAGACAATCAATTAATGAATATTCATTATTACCCATTTCATTATCAAGTTTCATTTTGAATTCCTCTAATGTCTTGACACATATTGTACAAGATTTAAAGTTATTCCATACGGTTGCATTTCTGTCAGAAAATGAATACCTTGTTGCAGTCGTGTTAATCTTGATTTTCCTTTATAATCATACCCCATTTACTCTGAAGTTTATTTATGTTCCGATCACTTTTAGATCTAGATCCTTAAATAAGTTATTGTATCTAAAAGCTGTAAATAGCAGTATTAATTCTCTTCTCTATCCTTTTAAATTTTAAACTATACACATTAAAGGCTTCCTTTCCTTCTATACTTAAGTGTTCACATATTCTTAACTGCATGCATTAACATACTTTGCATGATTGCAATTATTTTTCTGCTTTTCACTTCATATGTTCAGTTTCATATTCATCACTTATTAACATGGTTAAGCCTGAGCATGAATACAAATAAAGCGCCAGTAATATAAAATAACCAAATAAGAGGCAACACAGTAGAACTAAACATAGAAAAATAAACTATATACAAAGTAAGATACTCTAGGAAAAGTAGGTACGTGATAAAATGAAAGGGATACTGTGTCATATAAATATTGCAGATCATAAATATAACTATTTCATAGGTTCATAGGTTGATACTAGGCTATCTGCCCCAGGGCATTTACAAGCCTAGCCAGAGTGTGTTAGGCTTTCACCACCTTTTTTAGATTAGTTGACTGTGCCTCTGTATAGTAGGTCACAGAAGATAGCCCATTTAAGGTTAGTTTACCATGCCTCTATCTAGCAGTGACACAGAAGAGATCCCAGGGGTAAATTTAAGATCTCCCATCCAAACATCAAGATTCTTCTTGAAGAGGGTCATTGAGGGACTCTGTCTAACATGGATTGGGATTTTGTTCCAGAGTGAGAGAAGCCTCTGGGATATGAATCTGTCCCTCCACCAGCATGTTCTATTTATTTCTGTGCTGAGAATTAAGTCACTGGAGCATGTAGCTCTCATGGATTTGGATTTTTTGAGGTGGAGCATGTCCATTAATTCAGGGTTGGACATGGCTTTATACGTCAGGCACAGGTCACCTCTGAGTAGGTGGTAAGCAACTGAGTAGAGCTGGAGTTTCTTTAGTCTAACTGCGTAGGGCATCTGTTTGAGTCCCTTGATCCTCTTGGTGAGGTACTTTTGAGGTCTTTCTAGTTGTAGCAGGTGTCAGGTAAGGTACATCCCAAATGGGGTATTGTATTCAATTATGGGCCTGATGAGTGATGAATAGAGGGGCACAATGACCTCTCTTCATCTAGATGTGAACCCCTTTGTGATAAGGTGGACTATATAGACTGTCTTTCTAACCACTTTGGCAATGTGATTGTCAAAGAAGAGATTGCAATCTACTTGGGTCCCCAAATCCCTAATTACTTCTTCCGTACTTAATGGATTACCACCTATGTGGTAATTTGTGGGCACTTTGTTTTTCCCAAAGGGGATGACTATGCACTTTTTGGCATTTAGCTTTAGGCCATGGCTCTGGCACCAGTTATCCATCTCTGTGAGACCTTTTTGGAGGATTCTTGTGTCAGCCGGCGAGTCGATTATGGCCCCCAGTTTGCAGTCATCTGCAAACTTTGTCAGCCACAGTCCTCCTGTGTTAGCCTGTACCTCAGAGAAATATATACCGAACAAGAGATGTCCCAGGACTGAGCCTTGTGGGACACCACTTGTAACTGGTTTAGAGTCTGACATGGTACCTGCAATTCTGACCATGTGGGTTCTATCCCTAAGCCAGTTTGCAACCCATCTTGTGACATAAGGGTTGATATTTAAGTTGGTGAGCTTATTTATGATGCCCGAGTGGGGTATTGTGTCGAAGGCTTTTGCAAGGTCAAGGTAGGCTGTGTGGACTACCTTCCCTTCGTCTATGGCCTTGGTGACTGTTTCAAAGAAATCGACCAGGTTCAAGAGGCAAGATCTGCCATTAACAAAGCCGAATTGGGTAGGATCCAGTGTTTGGAGGTTCCCAATGTCTTTGTTTATGAGTTGCATGATGATATGCTCCATAGCTTTGCAGACCCGGCTAGTTAAGCTTATAGGGCGATAGTTTCCGGGGTCTGTTGTGGCACCACCTTTATGGAGTGGGACCACTGTTGCTGTATGCCATTCTTTGGGTACATATCCTGTTGTAAGGCTGAGACTGAATAGTGATTTTAAGTGAGGGTTCAGTTCTTCTTGGAGCTCATGTAAAACGCACCTCAGGACACCATCCGGTCCCATTGATGCTGTGTTTTTTTTATTTGGAGAGGGCAGCTCTCACCTGTGCATCTGTGATATCAGGGAGGCTACACTCTGTTGGGATAGTCATTTGCTCATTTGGGGGGGAAGGGGGGGAGAAGTTTGCACTGAACCTGTCTGCCAGGATGTTGGCAATGTCTGTGGGTTCAGTGTATTTTTTGTCATTTTGCACTAACTCAGAGCATATCTGGGAGTTTCCACCCAGGTTTCTGACATAACTAAAGAAGGACTTGTGATTATCTTTAGCGTCTTGTGCAATTTTTCTTTTAAAGCTAGCCTTAGATGATTTTATGAGGGATAGTTTCTTGCTAGTACTGATCAGCATTGCCTTCCCTTTCAGAGATTTTGCTCTATCATGTAGTAGCTTCCTCCTTCTGTTGTACAGCTTATTTATGGCTGGGGTCCACCAGACAGGTTTCCTGCCCTTGGAGGAGTGTGTCTTGGTTTTATTTGGGATAGCACGATCCATGCATTCCTGTAGGTATCCACAGAATGCATTTGTAAAGGTTTCTGCGGTTTGTGCCGTATTTTCCACTGGCCCTGGGGCTTTGAAGGATTCCACCTCGGTTTTGAGAAGTGGGAAGTTTGCTTTTGAGAAGTTTTTGACTGTGGTTTCCTTTGCTGGGGGTGGGGATGGGATATGGATGTCCATAGTGATTAATTTATGGTCAGATCTTACCAATGAGGGGTATACCTCTGGTATGGAACATAGAGTCCCTATGTTGGTGATGATCAGGTCCAATATGTTTTCCCCTCTTGCGGGAGTGGTGACTAGTTGTTCCATAGCATTTGAGTTTATAAATTTTAGGAACCTTTGGGCTAGGGTGTTGGTGCTTGAGTAGTGCTCCCAGTCTATGTTTGGGTAGTTAAAGTCACCCAATATAATGGTGTTTGGAGAGACCTTCATATTCTCCAGTGTCTTCAGGAAAGCCGAGTGGGGTTCCTGAGTTTGGGAGGGTGGTCTGTAGCAGACTAGAAACTGGAAGGCAGTTTTGCCCACTGTTAGTTGCACATGGATGGTCTCAGATGCTTCGTGCAGTGCCACTAGCCTGGAGGTATGGGTATCTTTGATGAATATGGATACTCCCCCTCCTCTTGTGGTTCTGTCCGAGTTTTGGGGCCAAAAAGCATGGTATGAGGTATAGCCTGGTAGTGCTGGGGTGCTCCCGGGAGCCTTGAACCAGGTTTCTGTTACTGCACAGATATCGATATTCTCCATACTGAGGAGAGCCTCGAGTGCGTGCATCTTGAGGTTTAGACTTCTGGCGTTGAGCAGCATTACCCTTAGTTTCTTTTTCCTTGTGTTGTCTAAGGAGATGGGTTTGTCTTTTGAGCCTTGCCTAAAAAAGGCACTATGGGGGTGGCAAGAGCCTTGGCCAGTATTCGAAATCCCAGGGGTGACAGGTGCAAGCCGTCCCTAGCGAAGCAATGTGGCTTGTCAAGCATGTCATCCCAGGCTGACAGACACTGGATCCCCTTTGAGTGACACCAATACTTTCGCCAATTGTTGAAACTGATAATTTTGTCTTTATACTGTGGTATCATTCTTGGTGAGGGTAAGATGCTACTCAAGGTCAGGGTCATACCGGCCTGGGCCACATGATCAGAGAGCTCCTCTATGTCTCTTTTCATGTAATCCAGGGAGGTACATCTCAGGTCATTCACCCCAGCATGGACAATGACGGAGTCATATTTGTACTTGCTTTGGAGTGACCTGGGTGCTTGTGTTATGTGGCGGATCCTGGCACCCGACAGGCAGCTTACAGTGACCTTCTCCTTGTTCAGCCTGGTGAGAGGGACGTCAGTGTGTCTGACGATAGAGTCACCTATTACAAGTGTATTAGGTGTGTTGTTTAGCCTTAAGGGCTGTGACTATGTGGCACACTGACTTTGTGAACTATGTGATACGTGGGTATTGTTGTGGGGTAGCAGTTGCTTGGATGTCTGCTTTGGAGGTCTCTGTTGCTTGGGCAGATTTTTATTTAGAGCCTCCAAGTATGTTTTTGTGTGTTTATGTGTTTGGTTTGCTGTTGCGATAGGTCTATGTGAGACTGGATTTGTGGTGTGTGTGATTACCTTCTCCTCCAGACTGACTGTGCCAGTACTATGGTGAGAAAGCTCAGCCTCCAGTTTGGCTATATAGTTGCATCTCTCACATATATTTCAGCTTGTTGGGAAGAGGAAAGGGTGGTCTGTGTACATAAGGTAGTTGTAACATTGCCTCAAGATTCCCATATTCACCAGCTGGACTGGAGAGTAAACCTGAAAGTGACTTTTGGACATGCCAGAATAGTATAAGGAATTACTTTTTGACTTGATCAAAAAGGACCAATAGGGAGCCAAGTACTTAAAGGGAGTATAAGAAGGTGTAGTGCTTTCGTTTATTAGTGCTTACTTATAAGACACTTATCCAAGCTACTGCTGGGTTTTAGAAGGAAAATAGAGTGCTTACTTTGAGATTTGGAACAGTTCTAAGGGAAAAAGTGAAGAGCAGACTTTGTGGAGCCAGGAATAGTTTAAACCTGATTAAGCAGCACTGCCCGACGCTGCGCTATGCGCAAAAACACACAAACGAGGGTTTTAAGAGAGGGGGATCAAGGAGTTTGGAATTGACCCAAAATGGCCAATAAAACTTCAGTTTCTAGGCAGTAACCACTCCCACAGGGGCAGGCAGGCTGTTCAGTGTTTACCACTGCCACTGATGAACACAGAGACTTCCCTTTAGCCCAAGCAAGCAATGGCCTCCAAGAAACTTACAAACAGTTCAGAACAGCAAATCTGTAACTGAACTTTTTTTAAATTTCAGAAAGTGGGAAAAAAGCAAGATTTTTTTTTTTAAAGATAGCAGAGATACACAAGTAGCAACAAGTTAGAACAGTGCAATAAATGACCCCACACTTGAGTGCTAGGCCAGAGACAGGTAAAATGCAAGTTTTAAGAAAAAAACGATTTTAAAATAAGTGCAACACAGGAAATGCAGTAAACAGGCTCTAGATGTGTTCTAAATACAGTTTCTAATACAGATATCAAGTTTAGCAAGCTGGAAAACACCACAAAGTAGGCGGCAATGCAGAAATCTTAACAAATAATCTGAAGAAAAATACTTAAAATCTCAAAAATGGCTCCTTTCTCCTCTCAGTGTTTTCTCCTCTTGGTGGGTGCTTCACCAACAGCCAACAAGTCTGAAAAGATGCCAAAACCACGAGGCAATCGGGTTTTAAGAGAGGGGGATCAAGGAGTTTGGAATTGACCCAAAATGGCCAATAAAACTACACTTTCTAGGCAGTAACCACTCCCACAGGGGCAGGCAGGCTGTTCAGTGTTTACCACTGCCACTGATGAACACAGAGACTTCCCTTTAGCCCAAGCAAGCAATGGCCTCCAAGAAACTTACAAACAGTTCAGAACAGCAAATCTGTAACTGAACTTTTTTTAATTTCACACAGTGGGGAAAAAAGCAAGATTTTTCTTGTTTAAAGGTAGCAGAGATACACAAGTAGCAACAAGTTAGAACAGTGCAATAAATGACCACACATTTGAGTGCTAGGCCAGAGATAGGTAAAATGCAAGTTTTAAGAAAAAAACGATTTTAAAATAAGTGCAACACAGGAAATACAGTAAACAGGCTCTAGATGTGTTCTAAATACAGTTTCTAATACAGATATCAAGTTTAGCAAGCTGGAAAACACCACAAAGTAGGCGGCAATGCAGAAATCTTAACAAATAATCTGAAGAAAAATAGTTAAAATCTCAAAAGTGGCTCCTTTCTTCTCTCAGCGTTTTCTCCTCTTGGTGGGTGCTTCACCAACAGCCAACAAGTCTGAAAAGATGCCAAAACCACGAGGCAATTGGGTTTTAAGAGAGGGGGATCAAGGAGTTTGGAATTGACCCAAAATGGCCAATAAAATAAGAAGTTATGTACTCACCATAACGTTCCATCTGAGTAGGTGACTTCATTTGTCTGCAACCTTTGGGTCTTGGATCCAACTTCGGGTCCGAGCCGGCAACTTATTCTACAGCTTATGGATCTGAACTCCGAGCTCCTCCCCTTACCCATAATCCCCTGCCAACCCTGACTGACCTCAGATCAAGTTTGCCCTTATACCAAATTTCAGACCAAGGTGTCCCAAAAGGGACCAAGAAAGGACATACAAGAATTGACTTCTGAAGGCCAGGGGGAAGGAGGGGGGGATGGTTGCAGACAAATGAAGTCACCTACTCAGATGGAACGTTATGGTGAGTACATAACTTCTTAATCTGAAGTAGGGACTTCATTTGTCAGCAACCTTTGGGACAGAGTCCCCAGCTACCTGAATCTTGGGCGGCCATCATGGAAGGATGTTCCTGAGCACTGCGGAGCCAAAGGATGCTCTCCCTCTGGAAATAACATCCAGCTTATAATGGTTGATAAAGGTATGAGATGAGGCCCAAGTGGCTGCAGAGCAAGTATCATCCAAAGATACTCTAGATCTAAAGGCAGCAGAAGTAGATATGGAACGAGTAGAATGCGCCCGTACTCCCTGAGGTGCAGGCCTCCCCGAAGTTTCATAGGCCAGAAGAATACACTGTGAAATCCATCGTGATAAGGTGACCTTAGAAATAGCTTTACCCAGATTGAATTTGGCAAAGGAAATGAACAACTGATCTGATTGTCTGCGACCAGCAGTCCTATGAATGTAGAAGCACAGTTGTCTGTGCACGTCTAAGGAATGCAGCGTGTATTCTCCTTTATTCTGGTACTTAGGGAAGAAAACTGGCAGGTTAGTGGACTGATTGATATTGGTTTCTGAGGCCACCTTAGGAAGAAAGGAGGGATTGGCCCTGAGGTACACTCTATCCTGACGAAAAATCAAGTAGGGAGGTTTTGCACAAAGGGCCTGAAGTTCGGAAACTCTCTTCGCTGAAGTGATGGCGACAAGGAATGCCATTTTCCAGGAAAGATATTTAAGTTCGGCTGAGGCAGCTGGTTCAAAGGGAGGGGCAGTCAAGGCTTGAAGGACTAATGATAGATCCCAAGGGGGTACAGTTTCCTTGATGGGAGGCCTGAGCAGGAAGGTACCCTTGAGGAAGGTTTTACATAATTTCGCAGTCATCAAGGGGCCTGACTCGTGTCCCACATGGTAATGAGAGATGGCTGCTAGTTGAACCTTGGCTGTAGAACAGCTAGCTCCCTGTTGAAAAAGTCCGGTGAGGAAATCCAAAATGGACGGCAACGAAGCCGTGAAGGGATCAATGTTACGGTGTTCTGCCCAGATGGAGAAACGCTTCCATTTACTGCAATAGACTTTTCTAGTGGAAGGTTTATGTGCTGCCACCAAGATGGCTTTAACTGGTGAGGAGATGCCGGGAGTTCTGACTAAGAGTGGAACTGGAGCAGCCAAGCTGTCAGCTTCAGGTTGTCCAGATTCAGGGTCGGTAGGCCTGAGGGATGGGATATTAGATCCGGAATGGGAACCAGAATCCAGGGAGGATTCACCAGATGAGACCACAGGTAAGGGAACCAAGTTTGACGAGGCCAGAATGGGGCAATGAGGATCATTCTGCTCCCCAACCGAGAGGCTTTCTGTATTAGTTTCAGCATCAGGGGTAGAGGAGGATAGGCATAAAGTAGACCGGGAGGCCAAGCATGCACTAGAGCATCTCTCGGGGCTTCCCCGAGGGGGAGAAATCAGAGCGAAGAAGCTGGAGCATTTCGTGTTTGAGGGAGTGGCAAAAAGATCGCAGCAGGGTTGCCCCCATTCTGCAAAAATCCTCTTCGCTACCTGGGAATTGAGAAACCACTCATAAGGGGAAAGAATAGTGCAGCTGAGCTTGTCCGCCAGAATGTTGGACCATCCCAGAATGTGCATTGCGATAAGGAAGCGGTTGGTGGAGATCGCCCATTCTCACACCCTCATGGCCTCTCGACAGAGAGGGTAGGACCTGGTTCCCCCCTGTTTGTTGATGTACCAGACAACTGACATGCTGTCCATCTGTATCTCAGTAGTTCCTACGGGGAGAAGGTTCTGAAGTGCTTGCAACGTCAACAGCACCGCCCTCATCTCCAGAACATTGATATGCAAGGAGGTCTCTGTGTCGTTCCACGTGCCTTGGACCATTCTGCCTGAGCAATGCCGCCCCCACCCGAGGCAAGAGGTGTCCGTGGTCACCGTTGTGAGGGGAGGTGGCGTGCAGAAGGGTCGTCCCGTATGAAGGTCCGGGGACTGAAGCCACCATAAGAGGGCCCTCCTGCAAGCCCTGCTGAGTGAGATAGGATGGCTGAGGGGGAGAAGCTGAAAAGACCATTGGACTAGAAGGGTCCACTGTAGCACCCTCATATTCGGATAAGCATATGGAAGAAGAGTTATTGCTGCTGCCATGGAGCCTAGAGCCCTCAGGACCAATTCTGCCGGTGGGGCTTTTAATTGGAGGATGGCCCGCACATGAAGTCTCAGGTTTTGATGTCGCTCCGAAGTGAGGAATGCTCGCAGACTTATGGTATCTATTTTGGCCCCTATGAAATCTATCACTTGTGTTGGAGCAAGGGAGGATTTGTCCAGGTTGATCGTAATGCCTAGATGGGGAGCTAGGCGGAGAAGGTGATTTCTGGCTGCGCAGAGTAGATGCCTTGTTGGGGCGGACAGGAGCCAGTCGTCCAGGTACGGGAAGACCTGCATTCCCTGGAGTCTCAGGTGGGCCGCTATCACTGCTAACACTTTGGTAAACACCCTGAGGGCTTTGGTGAGACCAAAGGGAAGGACCCTGAACTGATAGTGACTGGCCCCCAGACGGAAGCGGAGAAACCTCCTGGATCGTCTGTCCATTAAAATGTGGTAGTACGCATCCTTGAGGTCTATTGAGCACATCCAGTCGCTCTCCCGCAAGAGGGGGAGGATGGATTGAAGGGTGACCATCCGGAATTTTTCTTTGGTTACTGACAGGTTCAAGAGTGAAAGGTCGAGAATCGGTCTCAAGTCCCTCGTCTTTTTTGGCACCAGAAAGAACCTGGAGTAAAACGCTAATCCGAGTTGATCTGGGGGGACAGGTTGGATGGCTCTTTTTTCTAGCAGCTGCTGAATTTCTGCAGCTGCCGCCTCCCTCTGATCGGGTGGTACATCGGGGAGGTTTTTGAGTTTGGGGACATGGTGCAGTGGAATTTTGTAACCTCTGGATATGATACGAAGCACCCAGCGATCTGACGTAATGGACTCCCAAGCTGCCAGGTGCTTCGAGAAGCGCCCCCGACTGCCTCCAGAGTGGAGCAGTCAGGCAACCCCTCAGGGATGCTGTGTGGGCCAATCAGAGAAGGTTTCTCTGGACCCAAAATTTCTCTGCCTCTAGGGCGGCGTCCTCCCTGTCCTCTTCTGCCACGGAAGGACTGGTTGTCCGGAGCAGGATGGGAATGTTGTGATTTCCAGAACCACATCTTCTTCTGTCCCTTTTGGTTCTTGGAGAAGGACCTCTGGGGAGCAGAGAAGCAGACTCCGATGGCAGACAACGTCTTCCCATTATTTTCACTCTGGACAAGTGTCTCGTGAACGGTCTTGCCAAACAAGGCAGAACCATCAAAGGGGGCATTCGCAAAGGACGCATTGAAGGGCTCCGCGAAGTCACAATGTCGGAGCCAGGCCTGACGTCTCATGACTAGACCCGCTCCACTGGCTCTAGCGGCTCCCTCTGTGGCGTGGGACAAAAGCCGCATAGAGGTATTTGAAACAGATGAGTGGCCATACGAGTGGAGTACAACTGCTTGTCCTCCGCTGACATGGACTCTGGGGGGGAAGCAGCGTATTCTTTGATAAGGTCTCGCTGCATCCTGATGACATGTGCCATGTAGTTCAGGAACCTTACTGAGAAGGTTGCTGAACTAAATACCCGCTTCCTGAGGCGATCCATCGAGCGGGACTCCTTGCTTGGTGGATGAACCGAGGGGCTCTCCTGAGCTAATTCCCTCTTCGCGGCTGCCGCCATCAACATGGCATCTACAGGGGGACCCTTGCTCCAATGGGACCGGTCTGCGGGGGGACTCAAAATTCGATCCGGGCGTTTGGGGACTGGCTCCACAGTGTCCGGCTCCTTCCACGCCCTGGTGGTGATAAGGTCCACCAGGGGGTCAGCCAGAGGGGACACCCAAGAGGTAGACGGGCCTGCTTCAAATGCCTCCAGGAACGCGGACTCGTTGGAGGAAGCCTTGGGGGCAGACCACTCCCCCAATATGGAGCATTTCCATGATGTCTCCAAAGGAGACATCCTCGGGGGGTGACCTTGGGGAGCCTTCCCCTTCATCCAAGTCCATGTCCTCTGTCAAGGACTCGGGGGAGTCCACGTGCCTCCTCTTACACTTATGCTTGCGAGGCACTTCCTCAGGGGGACTGCCCAAGGAGGTCTCACCAGCAATATCCTGTTCAAGTGGAACAACCTGGGACATCGAAGAAGGCTGTCCCTGTGGCCGGGTGATGGAAGCCTGGCCCAGCAGAGAGGGAGTGCAGGGCGGAGCCGATGCAAGGACCGGAGGTCCAGATGCTCTCAACAGAGCCCTCTCCACTACATCGAAGGCCGAGGGGGAGCCTCTCTCCCTGGAATCCGAAAGCCGGCTCCCACTCGGATCCGATGAAGGGATCGGAACCGGCGACAAGGCCACCGGATCCGAAGGACCCGTGTGCTCCGACCTGGATGGAGCCAAAGGCACACTGAATCCCTTGGATCCGAAGCTCGGCCCACGGCTCCGAGAGGTCCAATCCGACGAAGGACCCGACAGACTCGAGGGCAGGATCGGATCAGAAGTACCTAGTACTGTCGGTGCCGACCCACCCCCGGCTCCAATGCTGCCCGGCTCCGAGCACTCCGAACGCAGGAAGCAGGTCGGAGAAGGAGCTATCGGGGCAATAAAAGGTGTCGAGCTCCCCCCCGAAGGGAGTGGAGGCAAGAGCACTCCCATCTGCAGCTGGGCCTGGATGAACCTTCTCACCATCAGGTCCAAGTCTGCATCAGAACGACTATAAGTAGATCTTGACGAGGCCACCGAGGCAGGCCGGGAATGCCGCCTCGATGACCTCGATGGAGATCGGGTCTCCTCCTCCTCGGGTCCCGGGGGAAAAGCAAGGGGATCAGATAGAAGGAGGAGAGGACCTGGAAGCCATGGAGGGAGAAGCCCGCTTAGCTGGGGGGGCCGAAGCGGAGGCCTCGGCCCGCCGCTTGTGGTGCTTCTCCCTCCTTTTCTCCCTCCTGCCCTCCCTTTCCTCCAGCGTCTTAGTGGGAGTTTGAGTCCCGGCCAGGGGAAGGGGGGCAAGAGTGGCTACCACCAAAGGCTGAGGAGGAGCCACGGGAGTACCGGAGGCCGAAGCTGGATCCGAGGGCAAAAGTCCCACCAGAACCAACTTCGACCTCTGCTCTTTCAGTGCCCTGGGGTTGAACGCTGCGCAGATGGAACACCCTGAGGACAGGTGTTCAACCCCAAGGCACCGAACACACCGAGTGTGGCCATCCGCCGGTGAAAGCTTATGGCCACACTCGGTGCACTTAGAAAAGATGGGCTTTGGGGCCTCCGACATTTTTCAAAGAAAAAATAACTACACAAACACACCAGGCCCCAAAAACACAAGCAACACACACACACACACTCTACGAACCAGCGAGGGGAGGAAATACACTAAAAATGAATAAAATTAAGAAAAGGGAATCCTAAACACACACACTATTTAACAAATCAAAGATTTTCTGTATTAACAAGTTTTTTCTCAAAACTTATCTGAAAGTCGCCAGGAGCTCTGAAATCCAGCTGTCTCTTCTAAGAGCAGCAAACTAGATCTGAGGTCAATCAGGGTTGGCAGGGGATTATGGGTAAGGGGAGGAGCTAGGAGCTCGGATCCATAAGCTGTAGAATAAGTTGCCGGCTCGGATCCGAAGTTGGATCCAAGACCCAAAGGTTGCTGACAAATGAAGTCCCTACTTCAGATCTACAGTTTCTAGGCAGTAACCACTCCCACAGGGGCAGAACACTTGAACCTACTCACAGTATAGAATTTATTTTGCCACCTGGTATGTTACAAGGGTGCAGCCTTGGTATGCAAATAGCAAAAAAAAAAACCCAGAAAATGTAAGCTTCACTACTGAAAATGCAGGCAGCCCTTGGGTGGCTGAGGGTGAAAGGGTTCAGATGGGCACTGCATATTCTACAATGGTCCTAAAGTACAAATATTAATTGATAGGAGGGCTTTAGGTGATTTTGTTTTAATAAAGTGCAGCATGGCTTCCAAAATTGTATTTCTTTTATTCCATATAGCATTTGTCTGTACAAGAGAATGTCATTTATTGCTATATGTATCCCCAGACCATTGCATGTTAATGCATTATCAATTACATAATTTCCTATGTTATAAGAAATATCCAGGTACAACTGTCCAAATGTTATTTTTCCATTGTTTAATCTTACTTGTAAATGATCTCCTAAGGCCCACTGATATGTTTTACTTAATTCACTCTGATATACTTCATCATTTAATCTGTTCTTTGTTAGACACTCCAATGTTATACCACTGGAATAGTTATTTTTTAGTCCTAAGAGCATATGATGTTACTAGGGTAATGACCCTAAGGGCATTAATAAGCCTAGCCATGCTCCTCAAGTATATCAAGTGTGTATTGGACCCCTTTATATAGTTTTGGCATTGGAGATCCAGCATTTACAGACTGCCTGTCTATTAGGGACATCGGTACCAGACCAAGGGAATATGTCCTATTCCCCATACACTTGCAGAGATAATTCAATGGATATTCATCCATCCTTAACAATTTTATTTTATTATATTTTATGTGTATTTGTTAAGCAAGGTAGAGCACTGATCTCCATGGACCTTTTTCAGACTCATCCTGGTAGCTCTGTCTGGTTAAGTGACTTGCTCAGATCACACTGATCAGCAACGGAGGTAAAGGGAATCAAACCCTGGACTTCAGGAAATAGTTTGTTAACTGTTCCTTAAACCTCTGAGCCAGCTGCCAGACCAAGAATGGAAAGTGGATTGGAGTTTCAAACCCTGCAACCTTAACATAGAAAGCAGCTTTTCAAGCTGGAGCTTTAACACTCTATACTGAGAAGTTCTAAACAAGATGCTTCTTCATCATTGAACCAAACTCTGGTCTCCTGCATGACAGGCAGGGATACTTACCACTATACTAATGAGGAGTGTAATAATACCCATTTGTCAACCAAGTAGACACACTAGACACATAGTCTCTTTTCAGGAGCAACCCATGAGCAATGATTGGTTAACTGATTTGCTCAGGGACAACTACAGACCCATTGCTTTACTGTTCCCCCTGGCCAAAATCCTAGAATAATGCATCCATACCCAGATGCTAAACTATCTCCTAGACAGCAACATCCTTTCACCTACTCAGCATGGTTTCAGACCTGCCCATAGTACCACTACAGCCCTCCCCTGCATCACAGACACAGTAAACCATCTCAAAAATGAAGGCCTACACCTGTCTACATTTTTTTGGATATGTCCAAAGCATTCGACACAATCTCACACCAAATCCTGCTAAACAAAATAAACCAATATCACCTATCAAATTCCACTCTTACCTGGTTCCAAAGCTACTTAACTGACAGGTACCAAGCTGTGAAATGGGAAAATTCTCTCTCCTCAGCTGCCCATAAATATAGGAGTCCCACAGGGTTCTATCTTAGGACCACTACTATTCACAGTCTTCACAAATGACCTCCATACCTCCACACAGCATGCATCTATCATTCAGTATGCAGATGACACTACCTTAATCTGTGCTGCACAAAACATTCCCACCCTCCTGCAAACAACTCAACTAGCATTCTCTGACATTGAAAACTACCTTACCAAAGCCCAACTTATCCTCAATCCAAAGAAAACTCAGCTTATGATTATAACCAGTTCTAACAAAAATACTGATAACAGTCAATTCACTATCTACTCCACAAATACAACTCCAATCACTCCAGTGGCACAGGCTAAGCTATTGGAAATAACCATAGACTCCCACCTAAATTTTGATAGTCATCTCAACTTAACTATTAAAAAAGTACATGCCAAACTGGGATCACTCTGCCGTATCAAACCATTTCTTACCAACAACACAAGATCAGCCATTGCTTGCTCCCAACTTCTATCCACCCTACTCTATGCATCTCCCATTCTGACTAATCTCAACAAAACTGAACTAAGCAAAATGGAAGCCTGCTATAACAGAATTGCCCGCTTTGCTGCAAATTGCTCATATAGAACTCATCACTGTACTGCTTTGAGACAGCTCCACTGGCTTGAACTGCCCAACCTCCTAACTTACAATCATCTCTGCCTCTGTCATTCTATCTATTACCTCCCCAATGTGTCCTTCCCTCAAAAACCTAGTACAACATCATTCAGCCAAAAGGCCTCTTAGATCATCAAGCAAACTACCACTAGAAGTCACCAACAGCTACAATAGCTTTGGAGATGCACTATATCGTAGTTCAGTGGCTAAAAAATGGAACTCTGTCCCCACTAGCATACAAAACACATCATCCATAGCCTCCTTTAAAAACCTCATTAGGCAACATCTCAAGCAAAGTTGGCAGTGCCATGATTACTCCCCAGGCTAGTGAAAGTGGATGAGGTATACATACTAGAGTACTTGATAATAGTTTTCTATCTTACTCACAAACACTGGCTAATCTACAATGTATGTACTGTACCTGTGTACTATGTATGTTTTCTACCTATGTTCCAAATTTCAGCTGTACACCACAAATCTATTAATTACCTTTATTTCTAAATTAATATTTTTTTCTTTGTTCTCTCCACTGTAACTGTTGATGTGCCGCATACCACTGTAGAAACATGTCTTTTGTAATTTGTGTGTATACTTATCATGTCTAACTAAATGTATCTGTAATTTTTTTTTGTGGAGCTTTTCTCCCCGGGTCTCTGCTGAAAAAGGGCCTTTTCGGCTCAGTCAGACACCCCCGGTTAACAAATGTAAAATAAAATAGCAGGCAAATGAGGGACTCAACCCCTGTATCACAGGTACTATAGCTTATAGTCTTAATCCTCTGTACCACCTGCCAAATGACTAGCCCAGAGATGAACTTGGCACTTCTTGCACTAAAGACAAAGACAAAAAGCAGTAGCCACCACATAAGGTTTCAAAGCCTTGTGCCCACTGGGTGACAGGATAGGTTCCAGTGCCTCATTACCTTGTAAAGGATAAAGCAGATTATAAGAAAGTGGAAAGACAGATAGATATCACAACTGATATCTTATGCATATAGAGTGAACATATAGGGTCCAAACACCTATCATAGTGATACCCTTTTCCAAAGGTTCTTTCCTCAGCCATATACGGACTCAGTGGAGCAGCGGTTAAAATTGTCGCCTCACAGCAAAAGGTTCCCTGGTTCGATTCTCTGCTGGTGTGCCTTCTGTGTGGAGTCTGCATGTCCTCCCTGTGTTTGTATGGGTTTCCTCCCATGTTAAAAAGACATATGTCTGGAGCATTTTTCCCTGGGCCTCTGCTGAAAATTGGCTTGTTCCAAGTTAGACTTTCCCGGTAAACAAATGTTACATAAATAAATAAATAAATATACTTATCTCTTTTTACTCTTTAAGTACTGTGTAGTAAACATCCCTCCAACCATTTCTAGAGTCTTGATGACATACACAAGGTATTGAATTTTTTTTAAATAAAATATAGAAGTTATGGAAATTGTATGAAAAATCATAACAGAGAAACAGTTGCTGATTATGCTCCATTGTTTTTATGATGGTACTGTAAAAATAAAGATTCCACACCTGCTGTAGTCAAACACCTGTCTTTTGATAATCCATTTATGTTTTACAAGATCACAAGGACACTGCACCCTATCCTACAGCCAGTGGGGGCAAGGCACTGATACCCATTGTGGACAGGGTGCTTGTCTGTTACTAAACATACTGTATGACACTGACACACACACACACACACACACACACACACACACACACACACACACACACACACACACACACACACACACACACACACACACACACACACACACACACCTAATTAGAGAATGACAATTCACCTACTTCATGACTTTGGAAGGTGGAAGGAAAATAGAATACCCATAGAAATACCCACAGTAATACAGGAAGGACATGCAAACTCCATAGGGAAGCACCTCCTTCCCATTTGTAAATCAATCCAGAGACTGTCCTGCTATGAGGAAGCAGTGGTACTGCCTTCCAGGCATATATCCATACTCATGTTATCTGTTTACTTTAACTTCTGTTTCTATTTGCTTGCAGATAACTCTATCTACAGGTTTACCAGATGCAGATATTAATGATATTGGTCTATAGTTTGTTAGCAACTTTCTGTCTCATGTCCTTGCACTTCAGTTTCAAAATAGCACTGCACCAGTTTTCAGGGTTCGAGCTTCTTCATAGGTCCATATGTTCATAGAAGGTTACTAGGCTAGCAGCCCTAGAGCCTTTACAGGCTTAGCCATGTTAATCCCAAGTTGCCTCATCTGTCCTTATTATGTGAATGTATTTTGCAGAGCTAGTCTATGGTTAACACTGACTCCCCCTGCCATGAGGGACATGGGTGCCAACCCCAGGGTTAATTTGCGGTCTCCCATCCCTTTGTCCAGGTTGCGGTTGAATAGGGTCACTGAGGAGCTCTGCTTCATGTGAACTGGAAGTTTGTTCCACAGGAGTGGCATTCTCTGGGAGACATATTTGTCTTTCCAGCATGTTTTGTTAACTCATTACATCTGAGTGAAGCCTCCAGGTGCATCTGGAGTTAACTCCTACTGACGCCTCTAGGCATCAAATATTGCTTGTTCATATTGGCATCAATAATTCCAAACCATGCTATGTACAAGGTTTTAAAAGATTTCTTGTTAAAGCTTACACAATACCAAACTCAGTTAATAGACCTCTGTCTAGTGCAGGTAAATGGATATTAACAGTTGTTTTTATGAAATTAATTTATAAAGATATAATGTTCACATTTTTCTAATTATCTCAACAGCCAAGTAACACAGACAGAACTCCTTAGCCTCATATGAAAGCTCCCAGCTAGATGAATAAAATGATACTAACAGTATCTATGTAACCTGAGTGGTTGGTGAGATATTGTAAGCTGTTTTCAAAATGTTACAAATGTAATAGTTACTGTGTTTACTGTGACTTATAAAATTCAGTTTAAGACCTAGAACCTAAAGAATACTAACACTATAAAAATAGATTGTGCTGAAGAGTTTGCAATTTATACTTCTTTCATAATTCCTATGGTTCCAGAGATATAAATATTTGTTTGAAATGTGAGGACATAATTTTATTCTGTCAAAAGACTTAGGCTCCGTCCATTGGAAGTTACAGTGCAAACTTCATGAGCTCCATTGGGGTGAATGAGTTAATGTCACAGGGTAGGTTAAGATACCCAGAGTGAGTGATTCTTATGCTATTAGATTTGTGTATGTGAAGCATATCCATCAGGGCAGGGTTGGAGACTGCCCTTTAGGCCATGCACAAGTCTCCTCTCAGCAGCCTATACAATACAGAGTACAGTGACAGGTGTTTTAGTCTATCCACGTATGTCATGGTTTGGAGGCCCTGTATTTTCTTAGTGAGAAACCTCTGTGCTCTCTTCAGCTACTGCAGGTGTCTGTTGATGTACAAGCAAAAGGGAGCATTGTGCTGTATTAGCTGTCTGATGAGTTTCAATTACAGTGGAGCAATAACATCCTTAGACCTGGCTACAATGCCCTTTCCTTATGAGGTGCACAATGTAGAATGCTTTCTTTACCACAGAGGAAACTTGGTGGTCGAAGTTCAGATTGCTATCTACCTGTGTTCTTAGGTCTCACACCACTGCGTTTGAGCTTAGAGGTGCATTGTCAATACTGTAGTTAGTGGTGAATTGTACTTTCTCAAAGGGAATAATAATGGACTTCTTTGTGTTTAGTTTTAGACCACAGCTTTGGCACCAGTCATTTGTCTTGTGTTAGCCCTTCCTGTAGTATGTTAACATTGTTGGGGGACTCAATGATTACACCCAATTTGCAATCACCAGCAAACTTGGTGAGCCAAAGGCCATCTAATTTAGCCTGGACTTCCGAGAAGTAGATTTCAAACACTAAAGGACCCAGCAGAGAACCTTATGGTACACCACTAGTGACAGGTTTACTGGTAGAGGTGAAGTGACCAACTTTGACAGCATGTGTTCTGTCGGTGAGCCAATTGGCTACCCATCTAGTAATGTAAGAGTTAACTCCCTAACTGAGAGAACTTTTCAATGATATCTGAGTGGGAGAGTGTGCCAAAAGCCTTGGCCAGGTCAAGATAGGTGGTATGCACTGTCTTACCTTCATCCAGGGCTTTTGTGACTTTCCTGAAGAAGTCTACCAGGTTTAATAAGCATGATCTACCCTTAATGAAGTCGAATTGGGTTTGGTCTAGAGTTTGAAGGTCGCCTATGTCCTTGTTGATAGGTCCATGCTGAATCTTTCCATGGCATGGAAGATGAGACTGGTTAGACTTATGGGTCTATAGTTCCCAGGGTCTGTTGATGGCTCCCCTTTGTGCAAGGGGATTACTGTTGGTGTTCTCCACTCTGCTGGAACAAAGCCAGTTCTCAGGCTATGGTTAAAGAAAGGGTTAAGTGGGTCTGCTAGGTCCTGTTTTGGATTGCTTAGTAAGCATCCTGGGATGTTATCTGGTCCCATTCAAGTCATGCTTTTGGCCTTGGAGGGCTCAGATAAGACCTGATCTCTAGAGATACTAGGAAGAGAACTGGTGTTGGGTATACCTTTGGGTATGGCTGGTGGGGCCAGGAGGGTGAAGTTTGCACCAAATCTGTCAGCTAGCAGGTTGGCAGTTTCCTCTGTTTCAGTATAGGTGGTACCATCTGTGATGATATGAGGTAGTGCCAGATATGCTAGAGAGAGCAGGGCAGTGCATGTGTAACATATGCCAGCATAGCTAGCTGGAGTTTTGTAAATAATTATATGTCATTTGAATATCAAACTAGTTTGTACAGATGCTTGTGATAATGTATTTGTAAAGTTGCTTTTGTTAAAAATGCATCAACAGTGGATCCTACTATTTTCTGGGAGTGTAACAAGTTGGCTGACTTTAAAGATTCTCTGTAGACTGCTCTGTCAGAGATGCTGGGTGAGCAAATTGGAGTGACTAGGGAAATAATTTTTTTGAACTATGATACAGAGCTGGAATTGCCTAGACATAGTAAGGCCTTGCTGAGTCTAATTATGATGGCTGGCAAAAAGCAACAACTAAAAATTGGAAATCAAAGTCTAAACCAAGTTTATGAAAAGTAACAAAGATAGTAAAAGAGATAAAACAACTGGAACTGGGATCTTTAGAAAAGGTTAGGAGTAAATTACACATGGAAAAATGGGAAATGTGGGACCACTACATCCAGAAGAGGAACAATGTTTAAAAGAAGGCAGGATCTGAATGAGCTATGCAGTGGCTGACTGACAATGACTGGCTATATTAAAAGTGATGTATAATGTTTGCAGCTTGTGGTGGCACAGTTTGTAAGGTATAATGTTTGCAACCGAGATTGTGACGCTATGATTTATTTTCATTTATATAAATTTAAGATTGTCTGTGTCACACATGATAATTTAATAAAAATGTTTCTTGTAAAAAGAACAGTGGGTCCTGCTGGACAGAAAAAAAATATACATGTATGTCAGACTATAGTGCAATTGATGAAATGTATAGATGTTAAAAGAGGATGCTGAAAGGGAAGGGGTTAAGCTCAGCCCAGCTAACCTTAAGAAAAATAGCTTGAAATTAAATGACTTGGTTTAGGCCATAAAGCTTTTATCTCACAGATCTGAATGCAGCCAGAGACACAAAGCCTGGGCTGGGATCCTACTCTTACTGTCCTTAGTGGTGAACTAATTGCTACCCTGGAGTGTCAGAGAATGGCTTGTTAGTGGGTGGAAGTATTGGAATTGTTTTACAGTCTCCAGCTGCTGAAATAAACATTACCAAAGCTGCATGTATGAATTGTGACACATATGTGCTAAATCCTGGCTTAGCTTCTAGTCAGGGGAGTAGTATGGGAGCCATAGAATCAGGTGACCAGATGTGATATAATTCTGTAGCCAACACTGAAATTGTATTTAGATACTAGCGAGAGATGAGACAGATGATACGCAGTACTCTGTTTTGGCACTGACAAGACCACTCACCCACTTCATCTTGCTTTTTTTAGTAAGTAACTTAACTAGGGAACAGTAATTCTTCAATCAGTTAGGAAAATATAGTGAGATTAGGTAAAAGTATTGTTTTTCTGTATCTGTCAAAGTCTTACCATCTGTGTTATTTTGTATGTTTCCTGTGAATTGGAACTCTGGTGTTTATTGTAAATACGTATGCAGTATTCTCATGTTTTTCTTTTATTATTTATTATTAAATATATCTAAACCTTTCATTGTGGCTGGTCTTTTAGAAAATATATAATTTTACAGAGTAGTTGCATTTATTTAGTGGTATTGTGGCATCCTGCACCTGAAAGTCTTGCTGATTGGTTAACACTACCATTTGTACAAGTATTAGTTGTACTAAGAGTAATTGGGTACCCTGGTAAGAGCATTAAAGTAGCTAAATGGTGGCAGTGAATCTACCTTATAGTCTGGGGTGGAGGTGGCATGGTGGGTAAATCTGTGCCAGCCTTCCCCAGGTGTGTGTTTGTGTGAAAATCAAATCTCAAAGAGAGTGTGTGTGTGTCAGCTACTTGGAACAGGGACACAGAGCTCTGATTTCTGCAGAGAGAAAGACTGAGTCTTATTTGGGGCCTAGAGAGTGCTCCCTGTATGCTTTTATGGGAAATTGTGCTTAGTGCAGAGAGCTGCATCTGAAAATATGGCGTGCATCTATTTTTGTTCTAAGTAAACGTTCCCCACTGGTGTCAGTGGTGAGGGCTGAGGCTCCTTGATTACTGGTCCAGAGGAGGGATGTCACACATTATATTACCAATTCTGGACAAAGCAGGGTATTCCTGTTTAGGTTTCAGACATAATTAAAGAATGCCTTATGATTATCCTTATCTAGAGATTCTATTTTAGCTTTGTACTTAGCTTTAGAGCATTTCATGAGATTTCTGATTTGCTTGTTCAAGCTGAGGAGGTAATTCTTCCTCTGCTGAGTCATTTCCCTCTTATTCTTAGGCATCAGTTTATTCTTTTTGTTGTACAATCTGTTTATACTTGAGGTCCACCAGGCTGGCTTGTTTTTTTCGGGAGTACCTGGTTTTGAACTGCTCAGGTACAACCAAGTCTATACAGCTGTTTAGGTGTTTGTGCAGGGCATCTGAGTACATCTCTGCATAGCAGTCATTATTGTCTGTGAATGCAGGGGGTATAAAACTTTTTATACCATCAATTAGTAGTCTGAAATTAGCTTTGGAAAAGTTTTTCTCCTGTGAGGGTGTCAGGTCCAATAGTTACTTCAAATGAGACAGTTTTCTGGTCTGACCTTACCCGGGAAGGCATCACACAGGGGGAATGCAGTGACTCCCCATCTTGCTGAGTACTATGTCGTAGACATTTGAGTCCCTTATGGGGGGTGCAGACTATCTGTTCCAGAGCATTTAAATTAACAAAGTCCAGGAACCTCTGGGCGAGCATGTCTGTGCTTGTAATGTCACCCAGTTGATGGAAGGTTAGTTGAAATCACCCATGACTAATGTGTTGGGCTGTATGGAGAGTGATTCCAGAAATTCCAGGTAGGAGATGTGCTTTTCTTGGTTCATGGTGGGAGACCTATAGCTAGCAATGATGTGGTAGGGTATTTTGCCTAGAGTTAATTAGTTAATTGGACATGGAGTAGTTCGAGAGAGTCATACTGTTTCACAAATCTCGAGGTGTACCTAGCTTTAATGAAGATGGATACTCTCCACCTTTGGTTCTTTCATGCTCATTTTGAGGTCTGAACGTGTGGAAGGCATTGTAGCCTTGCACAGCCACGGTGCTCTCTGTGGCCTTGAGCAATGTCTCAGTGATTGCACAGATATTAGAATCTTCCAAGGTGAGAAGTGCAGTTTCCTCTTTAGACTTCTAACATTAAGCAGCAGAACCTTTAGTTTGCCTCGGCTGGATTTTGTTACATCGGATTTAGATCAGAAGCTAAACCAATTGTGAAGGCGATCATTTTTTGTTTACACTGTGGCATCATCTTGGGAGAAGTTAGAATGCTGCTTAAAGCTAGGGTCATACCTGCCTGGGACACACAGTCTGAGAGTTCAGTCATGTCTCTCTTCATACAGTCCAGAGAGGTACGTCTCAAGTCATTCGCCCCAACATGAACTATGACTGAGTCATAACGGTACTTGTTGTTGAATGACTTGAGCGCATGCATGATCTGATGGATCCAGCTGACCATGACCTTCTCCTTGTCCAGCCTGGTGAGCAGAACATCTGTGTGTTTCACTATGGAGTTGCCTATGACCAGGACATTTGGTTTAGAGGTATTTTGCCTTAGGGGCTTATTTTTTGAGACAAATTTGTATGTTATTATGTGTAGTGTTTCTATTTGCATAATAGTATATGCACTTTCTTTACATTTGGGATGTCTCTGAACTTTTGGTAGACTTCTAATGAGTACCTGCATGTATGTGGGTCTATGTGTTGTGTCTTTAGTTTGCATGAGAGGTGAAGAGTGTGTACTGGCAACCTGTTTGGTATCCAGTTTGTTATTACATGAGAGAAGTGATTCCAATCTCATAATGCACTTACATCTCTCATATAGGCTATTTGTTTGCTGTTGGAGTAAATGGTTGTCAGTATACATGAGGCAATTACTACACTGCCTCAGTATTCCCATGTCAAGCAGGCTGGCTGGAGAAATGATGGGAAACAGTCTGTCCATTGTAGCAGGTTTTTACTGTATGAGCTATTAAGGAAAGAAGTGGGCTAGACTGACCAGTGTTAGAGCAAGGACTATCAAGCTATTAGGGAAAGGAGTGGGCTAGATTGACCAGTTTTAGTGCTAGGACTATCAAGGTTTGTTAAATTGAGAGTTGTGGATGATACCTGTGGCAATACTGCTCAGTGTATAACTAAGTTGCCTTTAGTGCAACAGAGAACTTTGTGAGGGTTCCAATGACAGATGTCTAGGGAAAAGTTGTGTTTCAAAGCATTTGTGTTTACACAGGGTGCCACTAACCCCCATTGCACGATGCGCAGTGACAAGCAAATGAGAGGCCTAAATACAGGCAAAATTAAACAGTTTTAAGCTAATCTACCAATAAGAAAGTACACAATCCACTTTCCTCCAGCAATCTCCAGGTCAGACAATGCTGGATCCACACATTTTTAAGAGAAGGGTCCAGGGAGCCTTTCTTAAAGTAAGATGGCTGGTTTAGTACTCAAGTGTAACAAAAGCAGGCTAGATTCAGCAGGTCTGAATATAAACTATGCTATCTAGGCTGAAAATACAGTTGAAAACAAGTGCAGGAAATATGCAGTCACAACAGTAAAAACTCAGAAAAAATGCAGTGATAAGACACAATGCAATTTAAAAAGTAAAATAGAGATGCAAAATATACTTATTTTATTAATGCAAAAATCTCATGTTTTTCCACAACCTAAACAGACCAGGCTACCTTCCAGTTCACTACATGGAAAATCCACTGACCTCTTGATGTAAAAACAAGTGCTTGCTAGTGTAAGAATACACTACTTTATCCAACAGCTAGCTAGAAAATTAATTCAGATCAAGTAAATCAGTAGAACAGGCAATGAGAGGCAAAATGCCCTTTTTGAATACAAGCACAAGGAAAGGCAAATAAATAATTCAATATTATAAACAGCAGTTTAGAAAGGGATGAGCTTATTAAGCTTAATTTACATTAGGGGAGGACAGCTTGAAATCACCAGGTTTAAAAAGCACATCAACAAAGGGAAGCATGGGTGGGAAACACTAGCAGGGAATCACCAACAGTGCTTTAGTTTATGCAGACTTGAAATCTTTTCAGCAAAAGACAAAGGACCAGAAATTCACTCTGTATTTAAGTATCACTCAAGAGACAATTAACCAATGATAAAACATGTGAAATATGCAGCCTACATAATTTAAGTGCCTACCTCTCACATAGAACAAAAACACCAGACAAGCAGATTTCTTAAAATGTAAACAAAATGGAATAGGTAAAACTGATAGCAGCTCAATCAGTCACATACAAATAGTATAGGTTTACTTTCCTCACCCAGCATGGAATCACCAGCAGTGCTTTAGTTTAATCAGGCTTTAAATGTTTTTAGCAAAGGGACCATATATTCACCATGTATTTAAGTATCAATCGAGACAATTAACCAATGAAAAAAATATGTAAAATGTGCAGCCTACATAATTTAAGTGCCTACCTCTCACACAGAACAAAAACACCAGGCCAAGCAGATTTCTTACAATGTAAACAAAATGGTAGGTAAAACAGACACAGCTCAATCAGTCACAGACAAATAATATAGGTTTACTTTCCTTACCCAGCAGGGAATCACCAGCAGTGTTTTAGTTTATGCAGGCTTGAAATCTTGTCAGCAAAAGGCAAAGGGCTAGAAATTCACTGTGTATTTAAGCATCAATCAAGAGAAAATTACCAATGAAAATAAATGTGCAGCTTAGATATTTTACATGTCTACCTCTCAAACACAAAAACACAAAAACACCAGGCCAAGCATATTTCTTAAATCAGAAAACAAAATGGAGTAGGTAAAACAGAAAGCAGCTCTGTGATTATATGGGCAAGTGCCAACATAGCCAGCTGTAGTTTTGTAAAGAATGATATGTCCTTTGAATATCAAACTGATTTATATAAGATGCTTGTGTTACAGATGTATTAGAACTGTATGTCATTTGTATATCAAACTGATTTTATGCAGATGTTTGTGCTGAAAATGTATTTGTGAGCTTTGCTTGTGTTGAAATGTATCAACAGTGCACCCTGCTGAAATGAAGAGAACTGTACACATATTATTGTAGCTGAATAAATGTATTATGTTGTAACAAAGGATACTGGCACAACAAGGTTAACTTTAAGAAAAATAAGGGAAATATAAATGAGCTGTTAAACCCTTAAAAGGCACACCACAGTGCTGAATAGTACCAGAGACTCTGGGTCTGGGGAAGAGCCTTTGTCCATTTGCTCAGTAAAAAGAGGGCACTGCCATAAACATTTGGATGTGTATTGTGGCCGTCTGTCTCAGCTTCAAAGGGGAATACTGTGAGAACCTATAGTCAGGTGACCATGTGAGGTCATTCTGCCAGCCTTCTTGGAAATTATATTTTAGATATTACAAAGAGAAATCTCAGAGTATTGCGTATTCTCTTTAGGAAGTCTGACTAGAAAGACCCTCAATCACAGCATCTTGCCTTGCAGTACTAAGTAACTTAACTAGAGAACAGTCATTCTCTTAGATTCAGTCATAGGTTCATAGGTTGTTACTAGGCTATTGGCCCTAGGGCCCATATAAGCATAGCCAAAAGGGTACCCTGGCTTTCACCACCCAAGAAAATTATTTTCCTGTGCCCCTGTCGAGCAGAACCACAGAAGTGATCCCTGGGGTGAATTTCCTATTTCCCATCCAATCATCAAGAGTGCTAATGAGGAGCTCTGTTTGACATAGATAGGTAGTCTGTTCCAGAGTATGGGAAGTCTCTGGGACAGGACTCTATTCCTCCAGCATGTTCTGTTTATTGTGTTGACAAGGTTTAGGTCCCTACAGCATGTAGCTCAGAAGGATTGGGATTTGTTTAAGTGGAGCATGTCCAACAGCTCTGGGTTTGACATAGCTTTGTATGTTAGGCAGAGATCGCCTCTGAGTAGGCGATATGCGACGGAGTAAAGCTGGAGTTTTTTTAGATGGTCTGCATAGGGCATTTGTTTGTCAGGAATATAGTGAAGCTTAGTTTAGATGTTGTTGTTGTCTTTCGTCTTTTCCCGGTTAGGGGTCGCCACAGTGGAACTCCAGTCCGCTAATGATTGTCAGTTGATTTTCACGAATGCCAAGGTGCCAGCTCGACGTTCAACCTTCAACGAAGGCACACCCATTTACACATGTCATTCGAACACCCACCCAACCATGAGGAGGACACGCAGACTCCACACAGAAGGCACTCCCAGCACTCCAGCTGGGAATCGAACGGGAGAACCTCTTGCTGTGAGGCAACAATGCTACCGCTGCTTAGTTTAGATGTTGTTATTCTTTATTTGTCTGAGTCTGTTCATCAGTGTTTTTTCAATATTTCCTGTGATCTGAATTCTGTGGTTTACTGTGAATATATAATCAGTATTTTCATGTACTGATAATTACCTAATAGTCTGCACAAAGTTGGTAGAGCAGGTAATCTGTGCCCGCCTTTCCCAGGTGTGTGTGTGAAAATTAAATCTTAAAAAGTGTGTGTGTCATCTACTTGTGGCAGGGACACAAAGCACTGGGTTAACAGAGAGGGTGCTGGAAGACTTGGCTTGGACACTCGGCTGAGGCCCCAACCCTACAGCTGTACCAGTGGGGAGTCTTAGGGACCTGGAGGGAGACAGATATAGAGACATCCAGACCCAGGCTGTGTGTGTTCCCTGTGTGCTCTTAAGGGAAATTGTACTTGATGCAGAGAGGTCTGCATCTGGAAATACCGAGTGTATCCATTTGTATTCCAAGTGCATGTCCCTCTCTAGTGTCAGTGGTGAGGATTCAGGCTCCTTGATTACTGGCCCAGTTTGGGACCAACACTTATTGGTGGCCATCACATACTGGTAGCAGTGGTGGGCATCACAAGCTCTATCAGTCACAGACAAAATATATATAGGTTTATCTTCCTCACCCAGCAGGACATCACCAGCAGTGCTTTCATTTATGCAGGCTTGAAATCTTTTCAACAAAAGATGCAAGATGTTCTCCAACTTCAATATTAAGTTCTTTAGGTTTTAAATTTAAATCTGCATGAAGTTATTTACATTTCAGTTTTTAACTGCTATCTAGTGCTGAGGTTTTATATCTTTGTATTTTTAAGGAATCCTGTCCTTTTTCTCTTATGCGTGTTTTCAATATCTTACCTAATCCACTTATTTATAATGTATGCAAGACAGTAGTATTTAAACCTTTAGTGAGTCAAAGAATGTACATGCTATCATTTATATTCTTTCTTGATTAAATAATACCCTGGTAAAATTTAATTTTGCTGTTTTTACACAACTTTGACCACATCAGACTTTTTTTAATGTACTTGCTTTTGATTGTGTATCTATTTCATGTTGAAATCTTTATATTCTCATTTTGTGTGTCGTGATGGTTTTAAGCAAGTCTCATCAAATCCACAAAGGTTCAATTGCATGAAAACAACCAGATGAACCTTCAAGTTGATGTTGTACTTTTCAAAATTATTTTTGCAAGTAACAAGCCCCCCTGCACCCCACAAGTGGGGAACTTCACCCCAGCGCCACCCTTATTTATATATACTGACTCATGGTCAAGTGACTGTGGAGAGCAAAGATAATCTCAAAAATACAGGAAACAGTATCAGGTGTTTGCTTCATGAAACAGTACAACCTTTTCGGAGTGGTATCAAAAGGATAGACAAGTTATTTCCCTGACTCAGTCCTATGGACAGCTGGTACAGAGAATATCTTGAACCAACATTATCTACAGGTGATTTTCTGCATGATGGTTATTTGCTTGGAACAGGCAGCCTATGACAAATCTCTATCTTCTTCTTCTTTTGGCTTATCCCAGTTAGGTGTCGCCACAGCGGATCACCTGTCTGCTCATGACCGGCAGTGGAGTTTTACTGTGTCGAGTTGCCAGCCCGGTGCCCAACCTTCCACAGAACACACACAGACACACAGACACACACAGACACACACAGACACACACACACACACACACACACTCATGCCTAGGGCCAGTTTAGAGTGTCCAATCCACCTACAGCATGTCTTTGGGATGTGGGAGGAAACTGGAGCACCCGGAGGAAACCCATGCGACCACAGGGAGGACATGCAGACTCCGCGCAGAAAGCACCCCAGCCAAGGATCAAACCGGAGAACCTCTTGCTGTGAGGTGGCAATGCTAACCACTACACCACCGCGGCTACCCCCTATGACAAATCTCTATAGTTTAAGAAAATGTGTGCCTTACACTATCACTATGTGACATGGGCACTTTTGTGCCATTTCATGCTTTTCAGAATGAAATCCTGTATCTTTTATTATGTAAGTTTCAGTGTTTTGTGTGTACAATCAAATTTAGTTTCTTCAAAAGCTGCATGGTCATAACAAAACACACCTGTAGATTTTTGGGCTTGGTAAGTTAAATAGTAAAATGACCCTGACCTTTAAAATGTAAACAGTGTGGTCACCTAACAGTTAAGTTTACTTACTGGCTCGAAGACCGTAAATGTTAAGTACTGTGATGCCAAAATGAGTGCAGAAGTGGTGTGCTTTGTATGAGTCTTTGCTAGTTTAATAACTTGTCATTTATTGACTAGAAAAACAATCTTCAAGAATTTTAAAAGCCATCTTTGGCAGGCACTACTGTTATATAGCTGCCATTTTGTCTATTGTGTAAAATACTTAAAAAAATGCAACTGCACTAATTATAGGAGAACGTTTCAATATTGTCTTATCTCTAAATGTAACAAGGCAAACATGGTAAGCAAATACAATCTGTGTCAAAACTCAGATTGTGTGCTGAAATTACTGTACCCTCTGTCTGTCCAGGGCACAGTTATTTTAACAGAGGCCTGATTAATCATTGACAGTAAACAGATAAGCAGCAATGTGACTGTAAAAATGGCTGCAACATTAGAAACACATTATTCATTGTTCTGCTGAGAGATATAACTAACCTCAAATGCTCAATGATCTATGTAGACAACAATTTCTGCACTAGAAGGGAAGGTAGGTAAGCATAGCATTAAAGTGGAACAAAGAATCCAGGCACTGCATAAGTGTCGCAGAACATCATCTCACACAAGTAAGAATAAGGAATTCTGATAAATGAATTACTTACAAACTCCAAAGTGATGCAAAAATTCACTGTCAAGGAATAAAACAAACATACGTCAGTACAGTTAGCGGTTGTTGACCGAGTCAAACTGCTCACCACTAAGAATGCCACTCTTTCTTCTTTTGTTTGTCAGTTCTCAGTATTCCCACAACCTTGTTTTTCATGTATAATGACAGTAAACCTGTTGACGTTTCATCCAGTTGGAAGCCTGCAGGTCAGAGAGCAGACAAAAAATACACTTGGGCAATAAGGCATGACTGGGGGCATTGTGGTATGTTGATGTATTTTTCTTACATGAACTGAAGCTTAATAAATTACTAAGGGCTCCCGCCATCTGGCATAGACCTTTACCCTACCATATATGGCCTCTGTAGAACCACAGCCTTTGTGATAATTCTGAGTAAAGATTCTGCGTTATTGTGGGGTTTTTTTCACAACTTCATTTTCATTTTGAATATAACATGCAACCGTAGAAAACATTAACATATTTTGCAATAGATATATATGATTATATGTATTCATTTTGACATGGAGAAACATTTATGCACATTGAAAGCAACTAACCTCAAAAATAAAAAAATATATATATCAAACCTATTCCAATCAGAAGAGGAAAGCAAAGGATGTCCTCTTCTGACTAGTAAGCAAAAGGAGAATTTAAACAGTACATTCAGACATACTTAGTCTGAATAATGTTACCTTTAGGAAAAGAGTTTTCTTAAGGTTTGGTAAGGTTGGTTTAGGGTTAGGGTTACAGTAAATGAGTAAGGATGAAGAGGGCAGGCTACCTGCTCACATTTCAGCTGTCAAACCAGAAGTCAGTTTTCTTTTCTTAGAGATAATGCATAGTTTCTGTGGCAACTTAAAAGAGATCTGACTGCTCCACAGGTAGATGTTTCAACCAATGAACTCTGCTTTGTGTTGTTCTTTTGAAATCATATTAAGTTAACTATGAGCTCCCAAAAATACATTGGATGCTCCAATACCAGCTGTCCACTCAAATATGGCTCCTACAATAATGTAAACTTACAGTGATGCAACATCCAGGCCTGCTAGCAGTCTCCTGTATGGAAGTAATGCAGTCTATCTATGTGATCCTTGATATTCACTTTTTAAAAAATATTTATTTATTTACTTACATACAATCAAACATGGGATATCTGTCATGCTTTATGGCTTTATATTTTGTTAAATATCTGTTTTTAGAATGTCAGGTTGTTTTTTTTTTAATGTAGTGATAAGGTATTCTGGCTAGGAACAAAAACATGTAATGTCAGTCCTTACTCTATCTCCCCTCTTCCTACCTTTGCTCTTTGTTTTATTTCTCCAACTAACCTGTTTTCTTCAACCAGTCATCTGATTCTCTTCTTAATACTTTTCCTCTCAGTTCTTCACTTCTGCTATACTATATCCTAGCATACTTACCTATTTATTTTACATTTGTTGACCGGGTTAGTCCGACTGAGTTGTATAGCCCTTTTTCAGAGGAGGCCCGGGGAGAAAAGCTCCAAATACATTATACAATAAAAAAGCTACTACTATGAATAAT
>NC_056730.1:406633872-406773872 GCF_019279795.1 Protopterus annectens | reverse complement strand
TTGCAATTTGCTGCAACCCTTTCTAAAGATCCCATTTCCAATTGTTTTATCTCTGTTACTATATTCACTATTTCTAGTGCAACAGATTTAGACTTTGATTTCCATTTTCTAGTAATTGCTTTTTTGGCAGCCACCATAATTAGACTCAACAAGGCCTTATGCTTAGACAATTCCGATTCTGTAGCATACCTCAAAAAATTATTTCCTTAGTTACGCCAATTTGCTCACCCAGTATCTCTGACAGAGCAGTCTGCAGGGAATGTTTAAAATCAGAAACAACATTATTCTGCCACAAAGAAATGCAATACAGGAACTATAAAATTAATTACTTTAATTGCAAAACAATCAAGAAAATTACTTGTCAGTTAAGCACTTTCGTCCATACCAATATTTTTGGCCTTCTTCAGAACTAAAAAAAAAATGGTAAGAAAAACTTCATTTAAACTGTCCAGTGTGGACAACATAATCAATGGCTGAATCTTAAAGCGTCATTCACCAAAAAATGCTACAAAACACTTTGCCAGTAAATCTAATAAATATATGCTAGTATATTAATATATTTAAAAATGAATGTGTTAATGTGTTTTACATATTAAAAGTATAATTTAAGCACTTATATTTGTGTGTGTGTGTGTGTATGTATATATATATATATATATATATATATGTATTCAAAATTTGATATGCAAACTTTTGCTCATTTGTCTACCAATAGACTTATTTTACCATGAATGTATATGTTTATATTCGACAGAACAATCTATAAAACCAAATTAAAAAATATGAAAATTCTGTACATCAGTCTAAAAACCCCTTTACAAATTCATGGACCACAACTTAAGGACATTGGATAAACTAATGTTGTCATTCAGTCCAAGAGGTTCCTGTGCATTTAATCTAAGCTGCCAGTACAGTTCCCTTGACTCCAGCATAGTCTCCCAAGGACCACCCCTGGGATTTTCTTCCACTTTCTCCAGAATAACAAATAAAAACTTTGTGTTGGGAAGACAATATTTTGTATGTTTGTAAAGAGAATTATTCAAATTCATTTTGCTAATGCCATAGGTATGCTCGTAAACACATTTGTTAAAGGATCTCTCAGTCTTCCATACATAAAAAGCACCACAAGGTTGACACATCACAATGTGTGCCACCCCTTTGGTTGAACAATTAACTCCATCTGATAAATGGATCTTATTGTTGGGGTGCCCTATCGAGACAGTATTGTGCTCCAGGATAAAAAGGCATTGTTTGCAAAGTCCACATTTTTCCTGCCCTTTATAGATGTGGATTGTTTGGTAGAATTCCTTTCCAGTATGTTTATCATATCACTACCCCTTTTGTGAATAATGTCAGGTTTCTCACCTATTCTGTCGAATATACTATGATCAACAGTGAAAATATGCCAATATTTAAAAATAATTTTCTTCACTTTGATGTTCAGTGGATGATGTCTAAGAATTAGACTTCTTATGAGGTTTAACAAATGTGTTGGTAAAGAGGTATTTTCCTGTGAAGTTATCTGACCCAATATAGGGCTAAATTTCGAGTGTCTTAAATTAGCAAAATCACCTCTAATGTTATTTACCAGCTGATTAGGATACATATCAGCTAGCTTATTATATTAATTCTCAAATACTATGTCATCAGTGATCATTCTGCTGACCCTGACAAACTGTCCCTTAACTAAACATTTCTTTTGTACCCATGGGTGGTCACTATGAAAGTGTAGATAAGAATTTGAAAAGGTCAGTTTCCTGTATATTTTTTACTCAAAATGGTCATTCTGTTTGTACACTGTTAATCAAAGTAGTTTAAAAGAATTTTCAGAGAAAGTGGTAGTCTAAAATAATTTTCAGAGACAGTGGATGTAAATTTTAAAAATGACATGAAGGAGCTTATATAATGAATAAAATCCTTCAATTTGGCCTTAGTGATAGTCCATAGGATAAAATATTGTCCAAACATCTGGTGTATAATCGCCAACAGTTCGAAAACTAAGAATGTAATATCCAAGTCTGCTCCCAGGCTCACATGACCAGGTTGGCAAACAAGAGGGCACATTGCCACCTCTTGTATCTGCTTGTAGTACTTGCCTTAAAAAAATATAAAATTATTATCCAAGACAAGTTCCATGAAGTTCAGCAAAATCAGGAATTCATCACCTAAAATGGAAGGACACTTCAATAAGGCTTCAGAGAAGAGGTCTAAACCCTCACTGAATGGAGTACACCCAAACAAATCCACCACATCAATACAAATGAAAAGGCAGACTTGGATATTTATTTGTGTTTTCAGTTTAGTTTTTCCTCTGACTTAATGTACATTAGTTGGTTTGGAATTTTTAAGATCTGCCAACTCATTACACTCCCAAAAATATGTTTCCAATTACCTCTTTCTCACTCATCACACCTCCAACAGTTGCTATCTACCTGAGGAAAAATTATTTAGCGTCTACATGGGTTATAAAATACCTGTGTAAACACTTCCAAGCAAAGATCCTAAATCTTCTAGACTTTGTTGCATATTTATATATCCCCATTGTTTCTTTGTGAATTGCTTATCCAGTCTCTCTTCGCGATCTTTTCTAACCTACTGTGATTGATTCTTATAGTTATCATGTAATATTTTATATGCTTTACACATGACCCCCATTTTTAACAGCATCTTATGTTCTAGATTCTACCAAAAAACACTACAAGTGCTGGTCTTTCATGTAGGATCCCCCTATTTCTTTCTCTTTGCTTATACTGTTATAGTAATCCTTGATAGGGAGGGCAATCTGTAGCCTGCAGTCAACAAATCCTTGGCCTATTCCCATTCTGTTACCTTTCCCTCTCTAATTATTTGCTCCCAGTAGCTTGGTTCCTGTGCCAGTTTTCTCCAGTAAATTTTTCCCCCCTTTTTCTTATTGTCTGCATCCCTAACTGCAGTCATCCCTATTGGCAGAATCTTCTTTCTCCTTTCCCGTGTTGGCTTAGTTCTTAGAATACCTTTTGCTACTTTATGAAGATAATATTCTGTATAGTTATTGTTATTCTCCTTAAGGATCTGCATCGAAAACACCGATCTCTCTTTGTTTCTTGAGCTTCCCCACATTTCATCATCATCCCTTTCCACTTTGAATTATACCTTGTTCTGTTGGAAGGATCAGCTTATCCAGGTTGGATTTGCCATCTTCCCTTCCCAGATAAAATCCTTCAACTCATTACTGATTGTTATCCACACTATCTCTTCTGGTTTATAAAAATATACCTGATCTGTGTATAAAACTAAAGGGACTAAAACATTTTGACTACTTGTATCTTGCTCTCCATAACCATAAAACAGAGCTTCCAACTTCTCAGGTTTTATATTATCTTTAGTTTTGTCTCTTCCTACATATTCTTAGCTGTCATAATAGAATATTTTCTTAATCCATACTCCTAAGAACATTATTTTATCAGGTCCCCATAAATATGGGTATTGCTGAACCAATTTGTGTGTGGGTACCTAGTTTACAGCTATTGTCTTTGTTTTGTCTTCATTAATTTTGTATCCTGGAAAGACTTGAAACTGTCTCAAGATGTTCCACAACACTGAAATGTCCTTTTCTGGTTTTATCAGGCATAAAATAATATCAACTGCAAATAAGGACATCTTTTCTTGACTACCATACCAATTATATCCCTGAATTTCTGAGTCCCTTATTTTCTTCGCCAGTGGTTCTGAATATAATACAAATTTAATGGGGAAAGAGGACACCTCTGCCTGGTTCCTCTGTTCAAACAGAACTTATCAGAGATGAGCCCATCCACTTTAATTTTTGCCTCTGGTCTTTTATATATCCTCATAATCAACCTTATAATTTTATCAGGGAATGCAAATACTTCCATTGTCCTACTCATAAAATCCCAGCTTACTCTGTCAAATGCTTTCTCTGCATCAAGACATGCCAACAACAGTGGTACTTTTTACATTCTGATTCCCTCTGGATCCTCATTGTTCTATTAATGTTATCAAATGTTTGCCCCCTCCCCATCTACAAAACCACATTGATCCATATCTATCAATTTTGGCATCACCTTTGCCATTCTTTTAGCTTTATAGACAAACACTTATAATCATGGCTTAGAATTGAAATGGGTGCCTGTATGAAGCAGGGTCTGATGGGTCTTTACCATCTTTAGGTATTATAGCCGCCACCTCTTACTTCCAGGATGTTGGTGCTTCTCCACCTTTTAAAATACTGTTAAAAAAAGCCTTCCAGAGATTTATTAGTTTCTTCCTTCCTAGCTTCCAAACTTCCATAGGAATCTCATATATTCCTGGGGATTTTCCTGTATATTGGTTATACATCATTTTTATCTCACCTCCTCCTATTCTAACTGTTAGTAATTGTGCCTCATCTACCTTTAACCTTGGCATATTTAATTCTTCCATAAACATTTCCATTTGTATGTTTTCTTGATTTACATATTTCTCTGTTTTATACAGATTTTCATAAAATTTCCAAAATATTTCTAGTACCTGTACAGTATCTCTGGTGATCTTACTTGGCTTCACCCAGAAGTCTTGAACAAAGAAGTTGAGAGGTATGTTGTCAGGCGGATGTGATAATACAATTAAGCACTCTGAACTTCCTTCAATTTCGTCAGAGATAAAAGAGAGAAAGCATTATATAGTGAAGTTAATTAGCTGTTTTTTTAGCAAGGCTTGTATTCTGGTGCTGAACAAAGCAAATGTATGTAAATCACACAATCTGTGAATGTGTTTGTGTTGAAAAGTAAATATGCCCTATAATATGCACAGACAGGTATATACAATCATAACCGGTTGAAGCTAAGCCAGGAGTCTGACACTGGTGTGGGAATGGACACAGACATTATCCTGAATACAGAGACTGGACTGAGACTGAACACATGGAGAATCTTATCACAGTGAGGAAAGTCATGCTTTGGGATACATCAGTCTTTCTGAATGGCATCTATGTAACTATACAACTTGCAGAATAAGAAGAAATATACCTAACATAAGAAAAACAGAGTCACACACAACATTCAAAGTTCAACCTACCCAGTACAAAAGCTGTCATCACCCCAATTTTTTTAAGTATGTGAGTAACACAGTACATGGTTAAAGAGAATAATACTTGTATGATACCAAGAAAGGTATGATGTAATTTTCTACACCATCCAAAGGGAATGCACATATTGAAAAGAACACAGCACCTACTTCTGAACTTCTGTCCTTCTGTAAACCTACAATCGCCTAGAAATGTAAAGCATTTACTACTATTGTAATGCAGGAAAAATAGTAAGTAACCTGTATATGCACAGTAAAATGGAGGCAAATGTTTAGCGGGACCAGCAGACCAAGTAGAAATTAAAATGTAGGAAAATAATTAAAGCAGCAGTAGCTCTTCAGAGAACTTCTGAATTTCTTCATGTGATACCAGTAACTCTGGCTTATTGTCTTTAGTGCTAGACGTGCCTGAGAATGCACAGTTCAGAAGAAAGAAAGAAGTATCACAACAGAGCTTTACCTCAAGGCAACTGTGTCCAGTGCTTGTGGGACCCAGGAGGTAAGCCATGAAGAGCAGGACATCTAGCTCAGATGTATACAAGTACGCATCAGTGGACACCTAGCAGTCCTGAGTAGAAGCAGGTATGTCTCACGATATCAGTGTAGAGCCATATGACCACGACAGAAAAGTGAAACAACACTCACCACACACACCACTCACAATCTGCCTCTTCCTTGTAGTGTAAAGATAAAGAAACAAAGGCACAATACAGATATTATGGCTAGATGAAGAAAGAAGGCAAAGTAGTTAAAGTAGGGGAAAGTTAGGTATCACCTGGAAGTGCACCATATTGTTATAGTGGTCACATGGATGAAACACAGAAGTCAAGAGCCAGATCTTTAGCATTTTTTTCCTCCTAGATTCCAAACTTCCAGAGGAATACCATCTATTCCTGGGGACTTTCCTGTAGATTGCTTATACATCACAAATTTGATCTCACCTCTTCCTATCCTAACTGTTAGTAATTGAGCCTCATCTACTTCTAACCTTCTTTCATAAAAATTTCCATTTATATATTTTCTTGATTTTCATATTTCTCTGCTTTATAGAGACTCTCATAAAATTTCTGAAATATTTCTAATACTTCTACAGGTTCTCTTGTTACCTTTTTGTTATAGGCTGCCTAAGTCTGGCGACAGCCCTTTCTACTTTCTTTTGCTTGAGTCATTGTGCTAAAAGTTTTTGTGCACCAGTCTTATTATCAAAAACAGTTGGTTAACAGCAATCTTTTTAAGCTTATACATATTATCAAGGTAATCCCTTATTTTAAGCCTAGCATTCTGCAGTTGATCCTTTTCTTGTTCTGTGAGATTCCCCCGATTCTGCAATACTTTCACATTTGTCAGTCCCTCTAAATAATTTTTGTTACGTCTTACCCATAACCCCCTTTCTTTTATTTCCATTCTATTTTTAAACTCCATGTTAATTTTATCCCACTCTCTAGCTATATTTTCAGAAGAAATTTCTATCCTCTCTAACAGTTCCTGAAAAATCTCCACTACCCATTCCTTAAATTCCTCTCTTTTCAACAGATAGGTGGGAAAGCACCAATGTCTCATTTTTATTTCACTACTCTGTGTTTTTATTTTTGCTATTATTGGCACATGATCTAAAATAGTTATTAGGTAGGTATCAAGACCTTTAATTACATTCACATGTTCCTGTGAAATGTAAATTCTGTCTAGCCTAGCCTAGTTTTTATATCTTCAGGAATAATATGTAAATTCACTCCAAACTCTTATTACTGGATTCACATCTTCCATGCCAAATATTTTCATAAATTTCTTCAAAAATCTACCCTCCTCTGTTATATTTTCCCTTCTGGACACCCCAGACACATCTTCACTGCTGCAAATCAAGTTCCAGTCCCTACCTGTAAGTAATATTTCTTGCTGAAAACTGATAATTCCTCCCAAAATTTTCTTAAGGTCCATTACAGCAGCTTTATATGGAATGTAAATACATGCCATTGTAATCCTCCTTCCTTGTCAGTAGCCCCTTAGCACTACAAATCTGCCATTATTATCCTTTTTTATCTTCTTCTATCACTATTGGAACTTCTCTTGTAATTAATATAAGTACTCCTCCTTTCCTTTGTCCCAGGTATTCCACTGAATAAGCATCCTGAAAACCTCTTTATCAAATTCACATGTTCAGTTCTTTCTAAATGTGTCTCCTGTAACATAACTATTTGCACTCTACATATATTAATATAGTTCATTACTCTTTCTTGTTTGAATTTTCTGTGAAGCCATTTACATTTAAAGACATTAAAGAAAAAACATTGTATTAAAATTTATTATTCCCACCTTTTATGTATAACACCTTTTTATTAAATGTCTAGTTCCAGCTTTTGTGTCATATGCATACACTGTTTGACAGGTTGAACTTCTATAGAGCTGTTTCTTGTCATATACATTTGAGCCTATGTCACATCTTATAAAACTTTTTGTTTTACTGAAAGCCCTCAAACAAAAAACAAACACCCACAACACCCCCCAAAACATAACTTAATACTAACACACAAAACTATGTGCACCTTCAAATATTGAAGTTTTACCCTCCTAATAGGAACTAAAGTCCCAAACTGACAACCAGACTCATAGACTTGAGTTAACCGAAAAGTAAGGTAATTTATGCTAATACGCATGGTGCAGCCTGTGCTTCTACTAAGTGCTGATAGGTGTTGTCTTATCTATATATATATATATATATATCTCCCAGCTGGGTAAACCCCTGAATGCTTTCAGAGAACATTATCTCTTAGCCAATTTCTCTCTTTTTTTTCCTCAGCCAATCACTCTCCACTGGACTGTAGCCAGTTTCTCTTTATCAGAATGTCTCCATGGAGACATGAGTACCAGGCAGGCAGTTTCTATTTATCAGATTGTTTCCATGGAAACATGAAGACCAGCTGCAGAATTGTTACTAAGCTTACATGTATTTGCTGGAAAAAGCCTCATAATATTCAATGTTCTTTTTTATTTACTTGCTGTCTCTTAAAACGTGTTAATAAACCAATCTAATGTCTTTAATCTAGTAATTTCTCCATGCAAGAATGAGAAAAAGCACATGCATTTTTCTTTATCCATGCTTTTTAACCAGACTTTTTTATACATTGCAGTGCCTACATTTCTTAAAACTGAGAGAGAGAGACGGGAGAAAGAAAAGAAAAAAAAAAACAGCAGCACCTGTTTACAATCCCCATTACACTTTAAAATAACTATAAAAATGTTATAGCATGTACAGAAAACCACATGCCACAAAAACTGGTACTATTTAAGAAAAAAATCTTTACTTACAGTTAACTTTCTCCCTCCTCTTGCCCTCCCCAAAGCACTTTTCTGAACATTAAAAAGGGCATATGGTTTAGAGTCTCCACAAGTCCAACAAACTCTGAAAAGTCCAATATTTCCAGATTTTCTTGTTCTGTCATATTTCACAAATATAATTATTTCATTGTAATCCCATATTAAGTTACTGGTTTTATTACTGTTCATCTCCGAGGTACAGTCCCTCTGTGGACTTTATTACCAGAAGACCAAGAAGCAGAATCTCCTTCTGTTTCACAACTTACTTTTTGCTGGACAAACTTTTGTATTTCCTCCTTAGCATGTACTTCATCAAAAAAACAATTTTGTCTCTCCAGGGAAGAATACCTTGAAGACAGTTGGTACAGCAATTTGAATTTCACACCTGCATCTCAACACACCTTGAATAGTGGAATACATGTGTTCCTTTTCTGTCTGGTGTACAATGAGTAATCATTCTTCACAAACACTCTGTTGTCTCCCACTTTTAGTGCTTTGTCCTTCTGCCACATTTTTGTCAGAATCAGCTCCTTCTGCTGGTAGGATTGCATCTTTACTATTAAAGGTCTAGGTTGCTTTCTTATAGCCAGGTTTGGAGCATACACATGATGTGCCCTTTCAACTAACAGCGCCTACTGTGGGATACCAGTTCAGTTGCTTATTTGTGCTTTCATAAAATTAATACAGTCTGTTCCTTCCAGCTTCTCCAGTATAGCTGAAAATCTCAGGTTTTCTCTATGTGCTCTGTCCTCTAATTATATTATTTTTGAAACATCTCTTCCTGAGCAGTCTCATATTCAGCCAGCCTTTTCTTCATTTTGACCTCTGATATTTGCAGCTTTATCATCTCATCTGAATATATGTTTAAAGCTTCTTCCATTTTTTCCAGCCTTTTGTTGTCCATAAGTGTTTTGTTTATTTTAACCAGGTCTGTATGCAGTTGTCTTATATTTTCCTGGAAGTCATGTCTGAAAGTTGTATTGCTTCTTGCTGAACAGTTGCAGAAATCTCCCCAGTCAGTGTTTCTTCCTAACTTTTTGCAGCTGATTTTTTTGTCCAGGTCTTCTGTATTTCTTTATTCCTTGCATCCAGGCAGTGTACTTACTAGTCAGTTAAACACAAGTCTACCGGCCTTTTCTGCTGAGTTTCTGTTTTCACACTGGGAGAGCTAGAAATAAGTTGTTACTCAATGCGGAGCCATCTTGGAAGTCCAAAGCTAAGCACTTTTGATTGCTAAATCACACTTACTTAAGTTATTTTGAGTGATTATTAATGTTTCCTACTTTAATTTGTGCATTTCACTGTATTTTGGGGGAAAGCATTACTCATCCTCTCAGTATTACTTGACTGTCTTGAAAGAGCCTTCAGCAAAGGATTTCCAGATGGTTGTTTAACTGGCTTGTGGTAGTATTGCACTTGTAGGTCTGTTCTACTGTGTTTTTACATTAGGAGGACAGAGTTTACTCATCTTATGTTAGAAGGTTGCATCTGGTTTGTCTGAGTCGGGAAACACACACGGGGGCTCAAGGTCTAGTTGTTTAATAGGCCAGAGGTCTCATTAGTTCATTTTCTTTTTTTTTCTGTACTCCTCTTTAATTCAGAACATGTGCCCACAGGTGCTCACTGCACAGCAATGGTTAGCAGTGCCCTGTACAGTAGCAAACACCTAGAAAGTAAAATTTCCCTATAGAATGGTCCAGTCCATAAAACAATACCCTGTAAAGCAGTATATATAAAGCAATTAACTTGTGCTTTGATAAGTTTAAAGCAGCTAGTTGGATGTAGTGGCAATGCCTATAGATTTAGCAGAATTCAGTATTGTGTAAACATTAAAGATAGTAGAATTTAGTTCTGTTTAACATAATCTGCCACAATAAATCACCCTTAATAGCCTTCTAACCCCAGTATATCACCAACTTGTATCTCACCAATCAAAGGACTGAACAGCATGCATATGCAATTTCCTAACTTCTCTGTAGCCATTTTGGTGGATATGGGCATCTTGAAACAATGTAGCAGTTGTCTCATGTTTACTGACAATCATTTAATCCTTAAAGAAACATACACTGTATGCGAGAGGGGTACTTACACAATGGAACTGGAGGCTAAACACTTGTATGCAAACACACATCAGTTTGTCAAAACCACTCACACAATCCCCACCTCACATAACACACAGCCCATAAATACACTAACATATGCTGAGACATTTAAAGGCAATCTTCCTAAACAATAAAGATTATCTAGACTGCTTGTTGGCAGAGCTATGCTTCAGCAAGCCCAAAGGCACTCAGAAAAAACATCATCTAACACCACACATATTGTCACTCTCAATGGAGTCCCAAATACTAAGCCCATAGGGGATTCCATTGAAAGACATATTGTTGCCTTCTAACCAGGCTGAACAAGGAGAAGAAAACAGCTGCTTATCTGGAGCCAGGATGCTCCAAATCACCCACACATTCAAGTCATTACACCACAGGTACCAATATGATTCCATCTTAGTTCATGTAGGTGTAAATAATCCGAGACATACCTCCCTGGACTATATGAAGAGAGACATTATAGAGCTCCCGGACTGTGTTTCAGGCTGGTATGAGCCTGGTATTGATCAGCATATTACCATCAGCGAGGATGATGCCACAATATGAGTAAAATATGATTGATTTTGACAAATGGCTGTCTTTCTGGTTTCATTCTAAGGGGATCCAGTAATTGTCATCTTTGAAGGACATGGTTAACAGACCATGTTGCTTTTCCAAAGGTAGTATGGACCTGTCCCATCCAGGCTTTCGAATACTGGCTAACATTGTATCCACCCCTACAATAACTTTTTTTAGGCAATGTCAAATTGTCAAACCTATCAACACTGGAAAATCAACTCAGCTGAACATCAAGGTGTTCAATGCCAAACTACACTCCCTCCAAGCCCACCTCACACTCGAGAATATAGACATCTGTGAAGTTACAAAGACATGGTTTAAAATGGCAGTGAGTACTGTGGCAGTGCAAGGTGTCTTCCATGTTTTCAGACCAGTAGCTGTACAGACAAGAGCTAAAGGTAGAGGTGTCTCAATATACATCAATAACAAAAATACCTCTAAGTTTGTCAAGCAGAACAATACACTGGAGTTCCTCCATGTTCTAATCACCATAGACAAAATCATGTACCATATCCTAGCGTATAGGTCACCCTCCATGTCCCAAGAAGCTCACAATGCACACTTGGACATACTGGAGACACTTAGCATCCAACCCAGCACCCTTCTCATGTGAGACTTTAATTACTACTCTATAGACTGGAATTTCTACATGTACTCAAATCTACATGCACAGAGATTCCTGAACTTTGTCAATAAAAACACCCTTTGGACAAATAGTGAACACGCCAACTAGAGGTTCCAGCATACTGGACCTCATACTCACAAATATGGAAGAATACAGCACCCCCATGTCTCACCCTCCGTGGTAAGGTCCAAGCATAAAGCTCTCTCCTTCAAAATTAAAATTAACTTCATAACCCCAGTAAAACCTGTAACATTTAGAAAGTATACCGTGGCAAACTATTTTTTATTAAGTGATAGTTTGTCAAACTTCAATGCCCCTCCAGTCCATGAGAACACAGCAGCCTGTGCTCCCAGAAACTCAGTACAACCATGTCAATGGCTGCATAGAGGCTGCTGTACATGACAGATGTAAGCCCAGAACAAGCCTCAGAAGCAAACTGCCCTGGTAGCATCCCAAATTAAACAGGACATATAACAAAAGGAAAAAAATATGGAAAGATCAGGACGGGTAATTCCAATAAAGATAAAAACTCTATTAAAGATAAAAGCTATCTTATCAAACTAAACAGGCAACTAAGAGGGATAATTAGGTCAAGAAAAACAAACTTTGAGGTTAAGATATTCTCCCAGGTGAAAGATAAGCATAAGGCATTCTTCAGCTATGTCAGAAACCTCAAGGGCAGTGCACAGCAATGCAGTAAACCGGTGGTTAATAGTGCCACATTCACCAAGCCTGGCAATCTAGAAAACCTCTTAGCAGGTAAATTTAGTTTCACCTTTATCCCCATCTCACCAGCAAACATCCCCCAAGAAATTTCCTCAGCCATAACCCCTCCAACTATAACTAGGGCCCATAATGGCTGCACTAGTTGAAGGCAAGAAAACAGCCTCAGTGGTCCTGGTAACATCCTGGGATGCCTCCAGAACCATCTAAATTGCAACTTATCAGGACCACCAGGAGGCACTGTTTAACTATAGTCTTAAAACAATGGTCATTCCCCTTCATATGAGAGGTCCTTCAACAGATCCTAGAAACTACAGACTCATTAGTCTGACTAGTCTCATTTGTAAAGCCATGGAAAGAATTATCGTGGAAATTATCAACAAGGACATAAGGGACCTCCAAATATTGGACCCATCCTAGTTTGGCTTTGTCAAAGGAAGGTCATAATTACTGAACCTGGTGGATTTCTTTGAAGAGTCACTAAAGCAATCGATGAAGGGAAAGAGGTGCATGCTGCCCACACAGACAAATGAATGGTGATAAACTGACAGACTAAAACTCAATGCCAAGAAATTCATTATAGTTCCTTTTGGGAAAACTGCCACCCAGGCTAATTACTCCATCAATAAGCCACCCTTAAGAAGAGCAATTGGCATAATGGTTAAGATCTTTGCCCCCCATGCACAAGGTACACAGTTCGAGCCTGATCTCCAGTCAATGCCTGTTTGGAGTTCGCATGGGAATTTGCATGTTCTCCCTGTGTCTCTGTGGGGGTTCTTCCCACCCCAGAAAAAACACACTGACTGTTTCCATCTCAAACTCACCAAAGAATGGAGCTGTGGGCTACAGCACAGATACTACATGGTGTCCTATAGGGGGAAGAGTTGTATAAACCAGACAGCTTGTGTATCTACTGTGGTGTGCAGTATCTTCATGATAGGAGGACATTGGATCAAAGACTATGCGCCGTGGCAGGGCTAGCCACTCAATCATGTAAAATATGGCTCTAAGTAATTCACTCGTGTTGTCTACTGTCACCAAATGGGCATGGGTATTTATTTACTTTTTATTTTAACATTTGTTTTACCAGGATAATCCAACTGGACAGCTAGTGTCCATTTTCAGCGGAGTCCTGGGGAGAAAAGCTCCAAGACGTTAGAGTGTAAGTACACAGTAGTTAAAGAATAACAATTAGTAGGCTGTGGTAATTAAAAAATAACAATTAGTAGGATGTGGTAATTAAAGAATAACAATTAGTAGGATGTGTTAATTAAAGAATAACAATTAGTAGGATGTGGTAATTAAAGAATAACAATTAGTATGATGTGGTATTTAAAGAATAACAATTAGTAGGATGTGGTAATTAAAGAGTAACAATTAGTAGGATGTGGTATTTAAAGAATAACAATTAGTAGGACGTGGTAATTAAAAAATAACAATTAGTAGGATACTGACATTTTTTTAGAAGGCAAAGACATTTAAATGCAATAATAGCAGGTGGATAACAAGTGGTATAATGCTAACATATAGAAGACAGAAAACAGTTATATGTAATACATGCTCATAGTACAGTTGTGTGGTCAGAAATCTTGCAATACTAGAACAAAATGTGTACATAAGGTTCTGAGAGTAAGTATATATTTACAATATTTACAAAATATACAATGCACTTGGGAGGACCAACATGACATTGAAAGGTATGCATAAGAGGCCTCAGTGGGGTAACCTGCCTATGGTGGTGGAGGATTCAGGGGGACCTTTCCAGTTGCAGAGGGGGTTAGTGAAAAGGTGTGATCTGAGGAGGTCTCTAAATGTGAATGTGTGATTTTGTAACCTGAGGTCAGGAGAGAGGGTATTCCATGCTTTTGCAACCTCATGGGAGAATAGGGCATCTCCAGAGCTGTTCTTGCATGGCTTGAGTTTGATCATGGCTTTGTTACTAGATCATAGTTCCCTGCTGGAATTGTGTAACTTTAACATGCCAGTTAGGGCGGGGGTTTTCTCAGTATGGTATAGAGTTTGATGAGCTATGTTGAGTTGGTGGTAGCTTAGTAAGTTTGGAAATTCTAGCCAATGTAGTTTATGTAGGGATTGGCAGTGGTGGGACTGTGATTTAGCATTGGCTGCGAACCTTGCTATCTTGTTGTAGCATGTGGAGAGTTTGTTCAGGTCAGTTTTACTGATGTTGGTTAGGACAAAGTAATGTTGACGAGATGAGTTCTGGCTATGGCAGTTTTAGATGTAGAAGTGAGGAACTGTTTGCTGTGATACAGGCATCCTAGCTTTTTGTGGACTTTAGAGATAGTTTGGGATATGGGTTTATTGTATTTAAGTTGTTGGTCAGTTGTGACACCTAGTAGTTTAGCCTCTGGTACTGTGGTGAGAGAAGGTGGGGTCATTGGTCTAAGTTGGATGGAATAACATTAGTTGTGTTGTCTTTGGGTTTAGTATCAGCTGATGATAGTTTAGCCAGTTCTCTATCTCAGTGAAGGATTCTTGGCCTTTACTTTGTAGAAGATGGATGCTGGGTGCTGAGCAGATTAGGCTGGTATCGTCAGCATACTGGACAATATCAGCTTTTGTGGTTGCTAAGTAGAGTTTGTTTGTAAATATGTTAAAGAGAAAGGGGCCTAGGGTTGAGCCTTGGGGTATGCCATATGTGACGGGGAGTGGGGGGATAAGGAAATTACCCATTTAACAGACTGTGTGCGGTTTTGTAGGTAACTGTTGAACCAGTGGAGGGTGGGATTATTGAGGTTGAATTTGGAAAGGCAGGCTAAGAGTTTATTGTGAGAAACTGTGTGGAATGCCTTGGATAAGTCTAGGAAGGTGGCAGAGACAAGTTTCCCTTGGTTCCTGTATGAGTTTATGGTGTTGGAGAAGTTAATTAGAACAGTGGCGGTGCTGTGGGATGGTCTAAGTCTGTGCTGGGCTTTAGCTAGTAGGTTATTAGACAGTAGGTGTGCGAGGAGTTGGTGGTGGATACATTTTTCTAGAATCTTTGATAGGGGTGATAGGATAGTAATGGGACGGTAGTTGGAGAGGTCGGTAGAGGGGTGCCCTTGTGGAAGGGGATGATATATGAGATTTTCCACAAGGATGGAATGGTATATTCAGTAACAGATCTATTAATTAGTAGGGAGATGGGGTAGGCAATGGCCTTAGATGCAATTTGGAGATATTCAGCTGGTTGAATGGTAGATGTTGGTACTGGTTTGAGGGAGAAGTTGGTAGAGTCAGTTTAGCATTTTAGGGGTTGTGGTTGGGTTGCGGGTGTTATATCATTTATGAGTTTAAGTATGGAAGAGGTAAAATAGTTGTTGAAGTTTGAGGCTATGTCAAGGTCTGTGCCTTCAATGTTTGGTGGTGGAGTAGTGCCAGTGATAAGTGGGTTGAGGACCCAGCCTACTCTGACCTACACCAGGGACCAATGCTAATGGTGGGCAAGGATGTATGTGCCCCTATTGGCTAGTGTGTGCCTGCTATAAAGATCAGCAAGCCCTGAGTCAATAAGCTACTGATCAGTCAGTGTCCAGCTGCCCAGTTTGCGTTACCTCTGTTGACCGAAAGCTGGATGTAAAACCAATCAACCTGCTAAACATGAGATAAGAATTGCTGCACTCAATGTAGGTTCACTGACAGGATGCAGCTTGGTAGTGGATGACATGATGGTAAGGAGGCTGAATATCCTATGTATCCAGGAGGCAAGATGAAAGGGCAGTGCAGCAAAGCCACTTGGCTTGGGATCCAGAGATTACTACTCAGAAAGAGGACAGGGTATAAATGGTGTGGGAACTGTGATGAGGGACAGACTTCAGAAGACAGTGAGGGATGTCATCAGAATTAGTGACAGACTCATGACAATCAGACTCCAGGCTAATGATAGGACACTATTCATAATCTCAACCTATGCCACATACAAGGTTATGATAGTGAGGAAAAGAGTGCATTCAGGAAGTAGTTGCAAGATCTTCTAGATAAATAGGGACAACGTGAATTGGTAGTGATAATGGATGACCCAAATGCACATATCAGGAAAGACAGAGCAGAATATGAAGATTTTGTGGGTCCACATGTGTAGAGCAACAGGAATAAAGAAGGAGAGGTCATTCTAGACACCTGTCTGGCAATTGTCTTTTTAAAACACCTTTATTGGCTTATCACTTGCAACATAGACAAACTTACATTTATACAAAAGCAATCAAACCATATTAACAAGTTCACATTTACAAGTACTATACATCACATACATTGTTATATGTTATAAGCAATCAATATTATATAAATTATTCAGTGACTGCCTTCTCTTAAACCACATTCTTCCTCCAAACCATTTTTCTGCACGAAGTGTTCCAAAAATTTCCATTTTTTTAAAACATGAATAATCTTTATTAAATTGATATATTTTTAGTTGAAAACATTATACGTCACTTATAATCTTTCCAGTCATTGTCAGTCAAACATTACTGTCTGGCAAATGTCTTGATGGAGACCAACACATGGCTCAGTAAGAAAGGATGTCTCAAGATCCCATACAAGAGTGGACAACATACAACTCAGGTAAACTTCTTTCTAGTAAGGAAAGGGCACTGGGGTAGAATTAGTGACTGCAAAGTCATCCTCAATAAAACAATTGGCCCACAGCATATACCACCAGTTGCTACAATCACCTGTAAGCCGTGGTCAGAGAAGGTACTAAGGTCAACCGAGATCAGCCTGAAGACCTGGAAGCTGACTGGAGAGAAAGCACAACAAGTTCAAGGAATTATGCATGGCTCTAACACCTCAAGAAGAAGAGGAACTAGGTGAAGCTGAAGAAGAATGGCAATGTCTCAAAACAGCATGTATGAGTACTACAGAACTAACATGCAGCCAAGCCAGGTATGGAAATAAGGTACATAAGGAAAGATGGGAGTGGAATGCAGGAGTCCAGGAAGTCATCAAAAGAAAGAAGGGTGCAGGAAAAAGTAGGAGATAGAAAAGATGGACCAGGCTAGGAAGGAATACTCTTTGGCTAAGAAAGGAGTTGCAATAGCAAAGAACAAGGTACCAGAGGCACTCTATCAGCTTCTAGAAAATAAATCAGTAGATGGCACAAAAAACTATATCAGGTTGCAAGGCAAAGACAGAAAGATAAAGAAGATAGTCAGATACCCTTCATAAGGAATGCTACCAACAACCTGCTCACCAGTCCACACAACATCAAAGGCAGGTAGGAAGAGTATTTCCAGTAGTTTCTGAATGAAAAAAAACCCACAGATGCTGTAATTTCCCAGAATAGCCTATGAAGAAAGAAGAAGAGGACCTCATTTTAGAAAAAGTAATACTGCTAAGGAAAATTTAAGTCAAGGAAAGTAGCAGGCTCAGATGAGATCTGAGCAGATGCGATAAAGATGCTGGGTGAGACGGGGAGAAATGGCTCCTACGGGTACTCATAGCAATGTGGAGAGAAAGATGGATCCCAGATGACTGGAGAATAAGCATAATAGTGCCAGTGTTCAAGAACAAAGGGGGCATTCACAACTTTGGGCAGTGCAGAAGTATCAAACTCCTGTCATTTTGCATGAAAGTTCTGGGGAGGCCGAATGATAAATGAATATGCAGAGTCGTAGAAAGTAAGATGGGAGATGAGCAGTTTGGATTCAGATCAGGATGCAGCACAACTGATCCAATGTTTGCAATGAGATATACAGTTGAAAAGAAGCTGGAAATGAGGAAAAAGTCCAACTCAGCATTCCTAGACTTGGATAAAGCATAAGATGAGGTCCCAAAAAAGCAGATTTGGGCAGTCCTGCAGTGGTTTGAAGTCTCACAAACATTGGTAGAATTAGTGCAAGCTATGTGCAAGGACCCAATGACACAAGTATGGACAGTGTTCGATCTTACAGAGGGATTCCCAGTGGGAATGGTAGTGGGTATGCATCATGATTCAGCTCTAAGCCCACTGCTTTCATACTGGTGATGGATTACATTAGCAAACAGGTCAGAGGGATCAGATCAACAACGTTGCTGTATTGAGACAATGTGACATTACAGGCAGACTCTGAGCAAGAACTTCAGCAAATGATAGGGGAAAGGAATGCAAAACTGAAGGCACATGGAATGAAACTGAGTACAGACACCTCCAATTGCAGTAAATGGGTGAAATCAGAAGAAGCTGAGGATTGAGATAGAATTGAAAATAGTAAAACAGGTTAATAATAGCTTCAAGTATCTAGGAGGGGTCGTTCAGGAGAAGGGAAGTCAAAGCTAGAATCAGAAGGACTGCAGCCAACTGGCACAGAGAGTCATAACAATACAATGCCAAAAAAGGTGTATAAAACAGCGGTGTGACCAGTACTACTGTATGGTATGGAAACCTAGGCAGTAAAGGTAAATCAACTGAAGAAACTAGAGGCGATGAAGATGAAGTGCTTGAGACAGGTATTATGATGCACACTGTGGCACAGATGAATAAATGAGGACATAAGAGCAGAAGCCAAAGTAGTTCCAATTGAGGAAAAGGTAAAAGAGAACAGATTACAGTGTTTCAGGCACATGCGCAGAAAAGCAGAAGACAATCTAGTGAGGACAATTTTATATAGGCAGGAAGAAGGCAAGAGGAAACAAGGACATCCAGAAAAGAGGTTTATGGATTGTGTGAAAGAAGACCTACAACAGTCAGGCATGAGGGTCAAAGAAGGCAGAAGAGTGCCACTGAATATAGAGAGATGGCAAAAGCTGACAAGACACTTTCACTCATACCTGTCAACCTCTTAGTGCATAGGTTGTTACTAGGCTATTGGCCCTAGGGCCTATACAAGCCTACCCATAACAATTACCTGGCTATTTCTTCTCACAATATTTACTTCCCTGGACCCCTGCCTAGCAGGGTGACTGACGTGATCCCCGGGGTGAATTTCCTATCTCCCATCCAATCGTCAAGGTTCCTTTTGAAGAGAGCCAAAGAGGCACTCTGCTTGACATGTATGGGCAGTCTATTCCAGAGTATTCTCTGGGTCAGGAACCTATCCCTCCAGCATGTTGTGTTCATTGTGATGACAAGGTTTAGATCCCTGGAGCGTGTGGCTCTGAGGGATTGGGATTTCTTTAAGTGGATCATGTCCAAGAGCTCAGGGTTGACATGGCCTTGTATGTTAAGCAGAGATCGCCTCTGGGTAGACAATATGCGACAGAGTATAGCTGGAGATTTTTAGATGATCATCATAGGGCATCTGCTTTAGGCCTGTGATTCTTTTAGTGAGGTATTTCTACAGCCTTTCCAATTGTTGCAGAGGTCTTGAGAGGTACATACCAAACGGGGCATTGTATTCTATAATGGGTCTAATGAGGGATGAGCACGGTGGGACAATGACCTCCTTTTTTCTGGATGAAAAGCCCTTAGTGATGAGGTGTGCCACATAGAAGGATTTCCTGACTGTTGTGGTGATGTGGTTATCGAAGGTGAGACCACTGTGCACTTGTGTCCCTAAGTCTCTTATCACACTTTCGATGTTTAGTGTACTGCCACCTATGTGGTAATTCACAGGTTCATTTTTTTTCCAAAGGGGATAACTATACATTTCTTGGTACTGAGCTTAAGCCCATGGCTCTGGCACCAAGCAACTGTTTCTGTAAGACCCTTTTGTAGAATATCCACATAATTTGAGGATTCAATAATGGCTCCCAGTTTGCAATCATCTGTGAACTTTGTTAGCCAGAGTCTCTTAGTGTTGGCCTGTACTTCAGAGAAGTAGATGCCAAACAAGAACGGTCCCAGGACTGGACCCTGAGTTGCTCCACTTGTCTGGAGCTGGATTTGGAGTCAGCTACTTTTACAGTCTGAGTTCTGTCAGTAAGCCAGTTGGCAACCCATCGTGTGACGCAGGGATTAATGCCCAACTTAGTACGTTTATCTATGAAATCTGGACAAAGCCCGACAAAATGGGGGGACAAAGGCCTAAAAATAGGGACTTATTTTAAATATTGCTCTTTTAAACTTAGAAGGCTGTTGCAGCAACAGGGTTTGTTTTAATTCATTACATCAGAGTGACACCGCCAGGTGCATCTGCAGTTAATTCCTACTCACGCCTCTAGGCATCAAATATTACTTGCTCATAGTTGCATCAGTAATTCCAACACCATGCTATTTACAAGATTTTAAACGATTTCATGTTAAAGCTTACACAATATCAAATGCAATTGCATTAATATTTGACCTCTGCCTAGTACAACTAAATAAATATTAACTGTTTTTATGATATTAATTTATATAGATATAATTTTCACATTTTTCTAAATATCTCAACCATGTAATGCAGACAGAACGCCTTAGCCTGGTATGAAAGCTCTTAGATGAATAAAATGCTGCTAATAGCATGTATTTAACTTGAGTGGCTGCTGAGATATTGTAAATTGTTTACAAAATACTACAAATGTAATAGTTACTGTGTTTACTGTGACTTATAAAATTCAATTTAAGACGCAGAACCCAAAGAATACTATCACTATAAAAATAGTTTGGCCTAAAAAGTTTGCCATGTATACTTCTTTCATAAATCCTGTAGTTCCAGAGATATGAATATTTGTTTGAAATACGAGGAAATAATTTGATTCCGTCAAAAGGTTTAGGGTTCGCCCATTGGAAGTTACGGTGCAAACTTTCTGAGCTCCATTGGAGTGAATAAGTTAACAAACATTCTCTGATTGATTTGAAGTCTGAAACCAAATGTATGTCATTATTTAGTAACCTCAATACTGTGATCATCCTACTGATTTGCCAGAGAACCACACACTTTATGTGGAACAGACCAAAAATATGAGCCAAAAATCTGGACATTCTGTGAAAATCTGGACATTTTAGAGGTATGCTCACCCCATGTAGAAACTGGGAAAAAGGGGTTGATGATGCTGATGATAAGACACCCCTAAGAGTTGACCCAGTAGTCAGGAATTTGGGAACATATGTAGACAGTAATCTAAACTTTGACCAACATGTTACCAAGGTAGTAAGAAAATCATTTAATGTCACCCAACTTACAAATAAGGGCTTGGCATCCAGGTCCAAGTAAGTCACAGTGCCACTTTATTTGGCCCTTATCAGACCCATCTTGAGTATAATGCCCCCTTTGGCATGTACATGACCAGACATATGTAACAGCTGGAATTCCCATAAGGGTTCCTTATCAGGAGAATCCTGAGTGTAAACACATTGTCCTATATAGATCTCTTTATAGCCCTGTCTCTATACTCTGTCTCCTACAGGTTACTGAGATGCAGTCTATGCCTGGCAAACAACGCATCCTCTGATCCAGCTCTAATGAACCTTTTGCATATCCACAAAATGAACACTATCAAAAACATTACATCTAAGGATTTAAATTTTGTTTGTAACATAAATAAGACATGTTGGTAAGACAGATACATGTCTCAGAGGATCTCCATGCTCTGGAACAGGCTCCTCATTATGTGAAGCAGAGTCTATCCCTAATCCTATTTATGTGTAACCTTGACCAATGGATGGGAAATCAGAAATTCACCTGGGTCAGGCCTCCATGTCTCAGATAGACAGAGGCAGATAGTAATGCCCAAACTAACATACCCCCACCACATAACCTCTAGAAAACTCCTAACATGCCCCCTCCTAATAAATGCCCATGATACATAGGGGTACAATTGAGTTGGATTGCACAGCTAGGCTTATAAAGGCCTGTTGCTCATTAGCTTAGTATATAACTATGAATCTATGAACCTAGACCTGGCTAAAGCATTGTCAACAAACTTACAGAACTAGGTATAAACTGTTTTTATTACACACTGGATAGCTAGCTGGATTATGGATAGGATGCAAGAGGCTAGGATCAGTGAAGTCAACTCTACAAAGAGGTCAGTCATCAGTGGAGTTCTTTAGGGCTCTGTGCTGGGCTCCTCTCATCTTTGGCATCTACTTCTTAGAGATCAAAGCCAATGTCAAAGGACTGTGGCTGACCACATTTGTAGATAACTGTAAACTGTAAGCAGTCATAGAATTCACCCAAGACAAGAACAACCTTCAGGAAAGTCTAATACAGACAAATGCTTGTTGCCAAAGCCATGGCTTAAAGTTCAATACCAAGAAATGCATTTTAGTACCTTTTGGGAAGTCAGCCACCCCGGCTAACTACATCATCAATGAAACATCCCTAAAGGTTGACTCACTAGTCAGGGAACTCATCTAAATAGTAACCTAGCCTTCAACCAACATGTGACCAAGGTAATAAGAAAATTCTTCTATGTTGCTCAACTTATAAGTAAGGGCATGGTATTTAGGTCCACAGAGATCACTGTACTATTATACTTGGCTGTCATCAGACCCATCATAGAGTTTAATACCCTTTTGGTATGTACCTGACCAAACACATGCAGCAACTGGAATATCCACAAAGGTTTCTAACAAAAAGAATACATGAAGTAAACACAATGCCTTACATTGATCACCTCAAGGCCCTGTCTCTATACTCGGTATCATACAGACTTCTGAGAGGTGATCTTTGCCTGGCATACAAGGCATCCCTGTTCCCTGTATTGATGAATCTTTTGCACATCCGCAGAACAAAAAGCATCATAACTACTAGAGCAAAATACCTAAATTTTGCTTGTGACATAAACAGGACATGTTGGAGAGACAGATATGTTTCACAGAGAATTCCTATTCTTTGGAACAGTTACCTCATCCATATGAAGCAGAGTCCCTCTCTAACCCTATTTAAGCGCAACTTGGATCAATGGATGAGTAATCAGAAATTCACCCCTGGTCTGGTGCCTATGTCTCTGATGGACAGAGATAATCAATAAATCATTGCCTATAGAAATCAAATTTGTGGGTAACATTTGGGTTTCATGGCTAGGTTTATACGGGTCCTACTGGTTGTCAGCCTAGTAAACACCCATGAAGTGTGTGTCTGTGTGTGTGTGTCTCATTAACCACAAATGGTCAAAACTCATTAAATCAACTCTTCATCCCCCACACCCCCTGCTAATTATTTATATATATATATATATATATATATATATATATATATATATATATATATATATATATATATATATATATATATATATATGTTTGATCAGTTTTCCTTGACCCATGGATCATCTAGACAAGCCTATTGATCCTAAGTGTCTTGCATTATTCCATAAGAAACATCATTTTATACATTAACATTTACTCTTAACAAGATGACTTAATAGACTACCAGAATGTAAGTCTAAGTTAGAAGTTAATTATACTTAATAATGTTGTTACTATTTTTAGGAGTGAGTAACTTGGACTCTTCATGTATAATAAAGCCTTAACATGAATGTTCTCTGTCTGCCTGTGATTGTCAGACCTTGCAATTTACTGAGGTTCATTCACTGTGCCAGAGAATTCAGCAATTGGTTTCAGACAGCAGCTCTTGAAAGCTTCTTTAACAGCATATATAACAGCAATTTACATCAGATTTTTTCTATAGGTTTGTTTGCTCAAACCAGCTATTTCCTATGTTCTCCACCTTCAACAAAACTATTCCCTCTGAGACATAACTAAATCTTCAGTTAACATCAGTTTAATGAGAACCAGGACTAGTATTTCTTCCATAAACTAATTCATTAATGCATGGCTTTTGGTGATTTATATACATTCACCATTATGAAACATCTGGTCTACTGCCCCTTTTTCAATATTATATTTTGTATACATTTATTTTTAAAATTAAGTCATACTGTCTTGTCTATCCACTTGTCAGACACCAAGAAGATAATTTATTTAACATTTGTTTACCGGGAAAGTCCGACTGGGACAGAATCCATTTTCAGTGGAAGCTCCAGATGCATGTCTTTAGACTGTGGGAGGAAACAGGAGCACACAAAGGAAAGCCACACAAACACAGGGACTACATGCAGACTCCACACAGAAGACTCCCCAACTGTGAATCGAACCAGAGAACCTCTTGCTGTAAGGTGAAAACATGAACCATTGCACCACTGCATCGCCCAGATTGGATTCCCAAAGCACAGATACACCTGAGATTACCAACACCTAGGCTGATGCATTATATCCCAATTGCTTTACAACTAATTATATACATATATACTGACTGTTATCCTTTCTGTGACTACCTCAGATCGTTAATGTTATTAGATCTGACTGAGCCCTCCCCTTTGAGAAATTGTATTTAAACATTCTATACGAGAAACTAAAAAAAAAGTGAAAAACTACAAAACAGACTTAATATTTTATGTCTGTTGCATAACAGTAGCATCCATATTATGCAATAAAACCCTGGGAAAACAAGATTTAGTTATTGATAATCTGTTTAACATTAAGGTATTCCTATATATGCAGAAGCAGTTCTACATGAATGCTTGATCCTTCTCTGTATACTCTGAGCATATTCTTATAATTGTGTTATGACAAAGGTTTGGTTTCATTGTTCTGATAACGCTCCATCCATAACAGGATACTCCACCTATCATGCTTTCAGACCATCTGGGGGCAGCAGGGGCAGTATCTGAGTATCTGTTTTTGTTAGTTCAAATATTAACTTGTATCAAATACTACAAGATTTTGAGTCTGAGCTCTTTGAAATTTAGGCCACATTTGATATAGCAGGTACTATATCATTGGTAACTAGAGATCTCTTCAATGTCATTTGAGGACCACATTAGGTACATTGGCAAGTTGATTCAATACCTGTTAATCACAATACCTTAGGTGACTTAAATGATCTATCCATCCATCAGTGTGGAGTTTTATAGAGCTAGCAATGAATACACCCAGCATTTCCTAGAGTTCATTACTACCACCTGCCTAGATCAAAAGTCCAATTTCCCATAACTGGCAGAAATATACTTGACCTTGTTCTTACAAATGTTGCCTTTGCCTACACACCCACTAAAGTTATTGCCCCCCCGATCACATTTGGCTGTCAAACTTCCACCTTTTCATTCAGAATTAGTACCAAATAGCCCACAAGCTCAACTACATCCAGGGACTAGTAAAAAGCCAATCATATATCCCTATCTGAGGTCAAAAGTACTTAGCCTTCTACTCACCCAGTATCTAAAAATATCAGATTTACCTATGATTTTCGCACTCGAACAATGTAGAGTCATTTCAGTGCCTATTAGGCATAGATGTGGTGGGAAATCCAGCAGTAAACCCTTACAATAGAACTCTCAGAAAAATAAACTTTATATTAAAAGGAGAAAATGATATTTTTATATTTTTCCACCATCAATCTAAAGGACTGTAAGTAGGTCTGCAGGAATTGTAAATACATCATTAAGAAGAGTAGGATAAATATGAATTGAAGATAGAAAACTCTGAATGGTAACCATACGGATGCTTTCAAGTATATTAGAAGCATCAATACTATGTCAAAGTTAACATAATTTCCTGTTCTGATGCTAACTCATTGCAAATGTCTGGCTGACAAATTTAGCTGAAATGTTCCCCCCTAGCTTATATCCCAATGTCTCCTCCCATGAATTTTTATCACTGTCCCTTCAGTTATCACTGTGAACCACATCCTTGATGCAGTTACCAAAACTAAAACTAATTGTTAAGGTGTTTACCTTACAGACCAAGGTACATGGTTTGTTTCCTATATTTGGGAAGCATGGTTAGGCATAAAAAGCCCCCCTGTCATCATTAGCCTTGCAATTACCTATGAACCTGGACAAGGTACCAAGCTGCCTTGTTGTTACCATAAATTATGTTACTGCTGAACTTCTCCATTGAGCCTTTTAATCTCAGCCTCTCCTTGCCTGGTCTTTGGAGAACAGCAGCTGTGAGGCCTCTATATAATGGCAGTGTAATAACTGACCATGGAAATATTCATCCTGTTAGCCTCACTAGTATTATCTGTAAAGTCATGAAGCGATGTCATTAACAGTGGAGCTGATAAGTCACAAGCATTCAATCCTAGTCAGTATGAGTTTGCAAAAAGTAGGTGTTTCTTTACTTAATTTCTTTCTTTTTTTGAGGTTATGACTTACACTCTTATGCTATTTTGGGGGAGGTGTCATGCTACCCATGTTGCTTATATTGACCTTGCTAAGGCATTCAGTATGATTCCCTATGCAGGCATTGTTGATAAACCTATCATCTTAAATATTATATTATTCAGTGGATTTCCAATTGGTTATCTGATCCTCCACAGAGAGCGAAAGTTGGTGTACCTTCTCATCCAATAGATTAGTCTTTAGTGAAATCCCTCACAGTTTTGAGCCGGGTCCCCTTGTCTATGATATCTCCTTCTCACTCCTGAATGTGCAATCCACTGGATGAAATGTGAAAATTAGGTCCCATCCATGTTGGTGATAGCTCATGTGAATGCAAAAGATCCTACAGCACTAACCTAAAAAAAGAGTAGAGGAAGTTCCCTGGTCTTAATCTCACCAATCAGTATGAATATCATCTCAGGTCTCTCCTGAAAGGTTGACACTAGCCTAGTGTAACTAACCTAGTCAATAAGGAATGAATGAAGATGGCTGCACACTGATCAACAGCTTAACTTCAGCTGTCCCAGTGTGAAAAAATAAACTGAGAGACAACAACCAGTGATAATTTCAGCTTGAGTAAAATTCGGTTAATGAGTAATAAGTACACTACCTGGATGCCTGCAAAAAAGAAACTGAGACAGTTTGAAAGAAATCAACTAGAAAACGTGAAGTGAAAACATTGACTGGAAAGAATCATACAGTTGTTTATTAAAAAGCAGTTCAAACTCCAGCTTTGGTGCAAGACATGGCTGCAGGTAGTGTAGAGGAAAAAAAATAAGTCAAATGTGCTCAGAGCTGATTAAAATAAACAAAACACAGGAGAATATCAACTCAAACAACAAAAGGATGGAAAATGGAAGAAGCGTTAAACAGATATTCAGATGAGCTGATAAAACTGTAAAAATCAAAGGCCGAAATGAAGAAAAGGCTGGTTGAATATGAAACCATTCAAGAAGAGATGTATAAAAAAACAGAATTAGAGGACAGAGCATGTAGAAAAAATCTGAGATGTTCTGTTGTACCAGAGAAACTAGAAGGAACAGAGAGTATTAATTTTATGTAAGCAACTGAACTGATATTCCATAGCAGGAACTGTTAATTGAAAGGGCATACTGTGTCTATACTCCAAATTTGGTCATGAGAAAGCAGCCAAGACTTTTATTGGTAAAGATGCAAACCTACCAGCAGAAAGAGTTAATCCTTATAAAACTGTGGCAAAAAGACAAAGTATTAAAAGTTGGAGGCAGTAGAGTGTTTGTGGAAACTGATTATTCATTGTATACAAGCAGAAGAGGAACAAGTTTATTCCACTAATCAGGGAATGTTGACAGGCAGGTGTGAGATTCAAGCTGCTGTATCCAGCTGTCTTCCAAATATTTTTCCTGGAGGATCAGAATCATTTTTTGATGCAGAACACGCTAAGGAGGAAATGCAAAAGTATGTCCAACAAAAATTATCCATCAAGCAGAAGAGGACTCTGCTTCTCATTCTTCTGATAATAAAGCATGCTGAGAGACTTTGGCAGTGAAATCTGTTCCACTGTTCTAAAGGAAAATGCTTGACAGACAGAGAAATGCACAGGAATTGACCAGAAGAATTGGGAGTACTGTGGAAGTGAACAGAAATCTGGAATTGAGAGAAAGAGATGTACAGGAAGAAGACCAGCAACATGGAAATCAGTGAACATCTGTGAGGTTGCAAAGCATCAGTTGCATTTGTGAAATATCATTATATAAGAATAAGTGGAAGGAGTGGACTTTTGCTGAAATTGTTAAACATCTGAGGAAATGAAAAGCAGTTGCCTCACTTCATTTCATTAATGTTTGGAAGGACTCTGAGGGAAGTAGAAGAAAAAAGAAAAAGATAAACAAAAGTACAACAATTTCTTTTCTTAACATTATTTCTATAAAACTTTTTACAATATAAATTGTATGTTTTACACTAAAGTATTTTTGTGGTTCTTGTATGTGATAAACTTATTAAAATAAACTAATGACTTTTCTTTTTCTTCTTCTTCCTCTTCTCTTTCTTTTTTTCTTCTTTTCTGGTATTAAGAAATGTAGGAATCACAGCTCAGAAATAGAACAAAAAGCCAGACCAAAGCATGTTTAAGTTAATAGGCTGTAATCTGAGGTTGCTGTAGTGGGGGCTGTGGTATGAAAGTACACAGATGATAATTTGTGTACAGCTTTTATGTTTGTTTTTTTTACTTTTGCATAGGCAAATGCCTGGATTAAGACAATTGGCTTAATCCAATAACAAATTTAAAGTTGAAACAAGTAAGTATGAGAACATCAAATATAATGAAAAGTTTTCTAGCAATATATGTTTCATCTTGTCTTTTAGACTGCAAAAGAGGACTAGATTTGTTTTCTTCTCTTACTTTTCCATGCAGGCAAGCTGATAATAGAGCAATAAAAGACAAAACACTAGATTCTTCAAGGCTAAAATGTAATGATTTCTGAAAGTATGCAAGTAGTTTTCATATCAGGGGGGCAATGATAAAAAAGAACACACACAAATTAGTGTAAGTAGAAGCACAGATAATTACATGTATCTTAACATAGATAACCTCAATTTCAGGTTTAGGGCCTATGGAAGCAGCTGTCTATTTGGCACAAATGTTCCTATTAAGAAGTTAAACTTCATTATTTGAAGATGTACATAGTTATGTGTGTTTCTATTAAGTAAACAGGTTATGGGGTGTTCTGGGGGGTGTTTTTTTGTTTGATGGTTTTTATTAAAACAAAAAGTCTTGCAGAATGTGACATATGTTCCAGTGTTGATGATAAGACAAAACTGTATAAAGGATTAATGTGCCAAACATTAATGAGTGCATGAATCACAAAACTTTGAAATAGACATTTTAAAAAGCTGCCATTTATAATAGATGGGAATAATGACTTATTATCATAAAGCAACACGTTGCATATTATCTTGGAATGTGAATGGTGCAACAGGTATAGACAAAAAGGAAAGAATACTTAATTGTACAGTAAATGCTGACTGCAGATAACAATGCTATAAGAGACACATTTGGAAAGACTGACCATGTGAATTTGATAAATGATTTCAGGATGGATATTCTGCAGAATATCAAGGACAAAGGAAATGAGCAGTACTCATATTAATTGCTAGAGTATATACAGTAGTGAGAGAAGAGGAAAAACAATATAATAATGGCAGATTTATAGTAATAAGTGACTACTGGCTAGGGATGAGGATTATGTTGGCATATAGTTATATCCCACCTAAAACTGCTATTTTAGAGCTTAAACATTTTGGGAGAAATAGTTTTCAGTAGGAAATATTACTTACAGGTGGGGAATGGAATTTGATTTGCAACAAGGAGGATATATCTGAGAGGTCTACGAGGGAAAATATAACAAAAGAGGGTAGATATATGAATAAATTTATGAAAGTATTTGGTATGTGAAACATGAATTCAGTAGTTGGAGCTTATAAAGAATGTATTTATTTATTTAACATTTGTTTATCGGGAGAGTCTGACTGGGACAGAGCCCATTTTCAGAGGAGGCCCATTGAGAATGTGGGAGGAAACCAGAGCACCCAGAGGAAAGCCACACGAATGCAGGGAGGATGTGCAGACTTCGCACAGAAGGCACCTCAGCCAAGAATCGAAATGGAGAGCCTTTTGCTGTGAGGTGACAACTCTAACTGCTGCATCACTGCACTGCCCCAATATTATTCCCAAGGTACTTGACAGAAATTATATTTCACAGGAACATGTTCATTTAATTGAAAACTTTAATGCACATCCAATAACTATTTCAGATCTTGCAACAATAATCACTAAGTTAAAAATATAGGGTAATGAAGTAAAAATGAAACACTGGTGCTTTCTCATCTACTTGTTAAAAAGAGATGAATTTAAGGAATGGGTAGTAGAAATTATCTGGGAGTTATTAGGGAAGATAGAAAGTACACCAGAAGTTATAGCTAGTGAGTGGAATAAAATGAAAGTGAAGTTTAAAAATAGGGTAGAATAAAAGAAAAAGAGATCTAGTTAAGAAGTTATAAGAATTATCTATAGGGACTGACAAAGGTTAAAGTATTACAAAATAAGAGAAATTTCACAAAAAAGAAGAGGCACAATTGCAGACTGCTAAAGACAAAATAAGGGAGTACATTGATAATATACACGATGTTAGAAAGATCGATGTAAGGCAGCTATTTTTGATAATATCTTCACAGTACAATGACTTAGGCAACATAAAGTAGAAAAGGTTCTGGCTAAACGTAGGAAGCCTATAACACAAAAAAATACCAGAGATCCTGTAGAGGTATTAATGATATTTGGGAAATTTTATGAACATTTGTATAAAGCAGAGAAGCAGGAAAATCAAGAAGCAGCACAAATGGAAATATTTATGGAAGCCTTAAAATTGCCAAGGTTAGAGGTAGATGAGGCTCAACAACAAACAGTTAAGATAGGAGGAGATAAGATAAAAAGGTGATGTATAACCAATCTGCAGGAAAGTCACCAGAAATAGTTGGTATTCCAGTGGAAGTTTGGAAACTAGGAGTGAAGAAAGTGATAAACATCTGGAAGGTTTTGTTTAACAGTATTTTATAGGGAGGGGAGGCACCAACATCCTGGAAAAAAGATGTGGTAGCTGTAATACCTAAAGATAGTAAAGACCCATCTGATCCAGCTTGATACAGGCCCATTTCAATTTTAAACTATGATTATAAAGTATCTATGCCTATAATGGCTAAAAGAATGGCAAATGTGATGCCAAAATTGATAAATATGGACCAATGTGGTTTTATGGAGGGGAGATAAACATTTGACAACATTAATAAAACAATGTTGATCCAGGGGGAGGCAGAATGTAAGAAAATACTGCTGTTATTGGTGGGTCTTCATGCAGAGAAAGCATTTGAGAGAGTAAACTGGGATTTTATTATCAGGGCAATGGAAGCATTTGCATTTCCTAATACAATAATCTCTCTGAAAGCATTTAAGAGAGTAAACTGTGATTTTATGAGCAGGGCAATGGAAGCATTTGCATTTCCTAATACAATAATATGGTTAATTAGAAGGATATATGAGGGATCAGAGGCAAAAATCAAAGTGGGAGGGTTCCACTCTGACACTTTGTATCTGAACAGAGGAACCAGACAGGGCTGTCCTCTTTCCCCTTTATTTATGTTATATTTAGAACCACTGGCAAAGCAAATGAGAGACTCAAAAATCAAAAGATATAATTGGTATGGTGTTCAAGAAAAGTTGGCTTTATTTACAGATGATACTATTTTGTATCAGATGGAGCCAGAAAAGGACATTTCAGTGCTGTGGAATAGTGTGAGACAGTTCCATTTTTTTTTGGGGGGGGTGATATAAAATTAATGAAGATAAAATAAAGGCTATAGTAATAAACTATGTACCCATGCATGAACTGGTCCAGCAATACTCATATTTATGGGTACATGACAGAATGAAGCATTTATGAGTATGGATTTAAAAGCATTTGGTTATGACAGCTAAGGATATGTGAGGGGAAACTAAACAAAAGATAACACAAACTCTGGTCAAGATGCAAGCAGTAAAATGTTTTTAGTTCCTTTAGTTTTATGCACATGTCAGGCATACTTTTATCAACCAGAGGAGAGGTTATGGATAGCAATTAATAAAGAGTTGAAGGATTTTATTTTAGAGGAGAAGAGGACAAAAGTCAAGTGAGATAAGTTGATCCTCCAAGCAGAACAAGGAGGTTTAAGGATTACCTGATCTGAGTGGATATTTTAGAGCTAGACAATTAAGGCTCTTATACACAACACAAGCAAAAAGCTACAATTCAAAGTAGAAAGGTATGATGATGAAGCAGGGTGATAATTTAAAAAATAAGGCAACAATGGGATTTTGGACACAAATACTTAAAGAGAATAACAACAGTCATACAGAATATTATTATATTCATAAAGTAGCAGAAAGTATACTAAGAACTAATGAACCAAACAAAGGTGCAATAGTGCTTGTAAAAAACTGTAAAATCCAAAAGAAGCACTATTCGTTGTGAGTCCAATACCTTCTTTATTGTAACACCAAATAAATTAAGCACTTTCGTCAGTTGAAACTTGACTTCATCAGAATTAAATACAAAAGATAAAACCCTGCTTTAATATATGGACTACTAGTCAGTGATTGGTCCAGTAATTTAAACAATTAACAAGTCCATTAACTTAATTGAGATTTAAAATACCAAAGGTTAATTTATCACATCTAATAAAATTTCTGCAAAATTCTTAATGTTTTAAAAACATTGTAGCAGTACAATATGTAATGGTAAAAAGCACAAATATCACAAGTAAATAAATATGTATTATTTGTATACAAATATCAACTATTTCTCATTTTACTTAAACTTGTTCTAACCTTTCCTTTAAAATTGGTGCCAAATTCAAAACATTCATTTAAGCCAGGGGAAACATTTGCTGCAAGCCTAAGCTGCCATATCATATTGTATTTGTATACAAATAATACATATTTATTTACTTGTGATATTTGTGCTTTTTACCATTACATATTGTACTGCTACAATGTTTTTAGAACATTAAGAATTTTGCAGAAATTTTATTAGATGTGATAAATTAATCTTTGGTATTTTAAATCTCAATTAAGTTAATGGACTTGTTAATTGTTTAAATTACTGGACCAATCACTGACTAGTAGTCCATATATTAAAGCAGGGTTTTATCTTTTGTATTTAATTCTGATGAAGTCAAGTTTCAACTGACGAAAGCGCTTAATTTATTTGGTGTTACAATAAAGAAGGTATTGGACTCGCAACGAATAGTGCATACTAAGAACTAAGCCAACACTGAAGTTGAGAAAGGAGATTCTGCTGATAGGGATGACTGCAATTAGAGGTACAGAGAATAGACAAGGGGGTGCTGGAATTTAATGGAAGAAGATGGCAAAAGAGCCAAGGTATTGGGAACAAATAATTAGAGATGGAAAGATAATGGAAGTAGAAGAGGAAAATAAGACATTTGGATCGCAGACTAGTGATTGCTTTTCCTGTCAGGGACTGATATCAGCGTATAAACAAAGAGAAAGGGATATTGGAATCCTAAATGACAGACCTGCACTGGTTGAGTTTTTAGTTGAATCTAGAACAGAAGCTGCTGTTAAAAATGAATAATCAGTAGGGTATATAAAATATTGCACAATAACTACAGTAATTAATCAGAGAAGGTCAGAAAAGATCAAAAAGAGACATTAGACATGCAATTCACAAAGAAACAATGTGAGGACATATGTATGACTTTCAAATATGCTATAAAATCTAGAACACGTAGGATTTTATACCTCGAGCAGACTGCAAAGAATTTTTCCTCAGGTAGGTGGCAAATGTTGGAGTTGTGATGTGGAAGAAAGGGGTAACTGGGAACGTATGTTTTGGTAGTGTAATAAATTGGCAGATTTTTAAAAATTCCATACAGGTACTCTGTCAGGAATACTGAGTAAGCAAATGAGTATAACTAAGGAAATTTTTGAGAGCTGTGATACAGAATCGGAACTGCCCAGACATAGTGAGACCTTGTTAAGTTTAATTCTGGTGGCTGCCAAAAAAGTAATAGAAAATGGACGTTAAGTAGGTGAATACTGTAACATAGATAAATAAACGGAAGATGGGATCTTCAGAAAAGGGTAGGCATGAATTACATAGAAAGAAATAGAAATTGTGGGAACAATACATGCAGTAAAAAGTTCTGGAGGAGGAATAAGGTTTAAGAGAAGGCAGGAACTGAATAATGTTTGTAATGTTGCTTAGATTATATGATATATAACAATGTATGTTGTGTTGTTGTCTTTCGGCTTTTCCTGGTTAGGGGTCGCCACAGCGGAACTCTGGTCCGCTAATGATTGGCAGTTGATTTTTACGTACCAAGTTGCCAGCTCTGACGTACAACCTTCAATGAAGGTACGCCCATTCACGCATGTCTCCACGCAGAAGACACACTAGCTGAGAATCGAACTGGATAGTGTCTTACTGTGAGGCGACAATGCTACCGCAGCACCACCACCGCAGTGTAACAATGTATGTGGTGTATAATGTTTGTAAATATTAACTTGTTAATAAGGCTTGATTACTTTTATATAAATGTAAGTTTGTCTGTGTCACAGGTGATAATTTATTTATTTATTTTATATTTGCTGACCGGGTTTGTCCGACTGGGCTACAATTGCCCGTTTCCAGCAGAGGCCCGAGGAGAAAAGCTCCAACAGAAAAATAGAAATTTTACATATTGAATATATATATATAATACATTCATCAGTACCACACATTACTGCATTACAGTGTCACACATTACATTGTGGCAAGTGAAATACATATAGAAATGCATTAATCTGAAGGATACATCCATAATTACATATTATATACATAATAGTGCAATAGTTACATAGCTGAAATATTTTACAAGTTATGTTTGTACAGTGATGTAGCAAGAGGAGAAGATAAAGTAGCAAGTTTGTTTTATTGAAGGGAAGGAAGAGAGAAGTAGAAGGTTATAGGGGAGTGTTTATGGGGGATAATTACATTGGCAGGTCCATTTTTCATGATGGTATTTTTTTGTAGCGGTTTTTGAAAATCCCATAAAGGTGTTGAAAAATAAGGAATGAATAAATACATACATTTATTTATTTATTTGACATTTGTTGATCTGGAAAGTCTGACTGGATCAGGAATCCATTTTTAGTGGAGGCCTGGGGAGAAAAGCTCCACAAAGTAAAAGACAAATGCACTACAGTGATAATTACACAAACTAAAAGACAAATGCATTACACTGATAATTACATTTACATATGGGAGTGTGATTTACAATAAGTTACACATGATGTTATTTACATACAGGCAGTTGGTATTCATATACAACAGCAATATTTACAGTCAAGAAATACAGAGAATATAGATAATACAGCTGATTTGTGTATTTATGATCCTATCAAAAGGCTGTTGGGAAACTCCATAATCTACTTATATCTATCCATAATATGTTATCCTTCATTAAGCCATTAAGAATGACTTTATTTGTCAACCCTTGAATTACCAAAGAAGTCAAATATTCAAATAAAGAGCCTCAGCATGATAAATCTAGAAAGCTGACTATTAAATGAAGCCAAAAAATATCTTAGCAGGCATGGAGAACTTCAATGTGTATCCATATTAATAATGCTAAGACAATTGTATAAACATAAACACAAACAAAAATCTTTGGAAAAGGCAAACATTTTCTTGAGCTCTCTCAAATCCCTAACAAGCAGCCTTCAAACAGAACACAGATCCCCTCTAACCTGGCTACTGCTACGAGTAATGCCATGAAAGAGCTCATAATGATCACCTTCCCTCCACTGTAAATCATGCAGGTCCTCTCCAGAGATGAACCATTTTAATCCAGAAATTGTTCCTCCATTTTATTTCAAAGCAGTCACCTCATAGAAGGTGAGAAAAGCTCTAAAACCATTGGCTACTATAAAAATGCTGCCCCACACACATTACATTCCATGTTTCTTAGACTGCCCATCTCACTGACTGCCAGCCCATTTGCCCACATTTTTGACTTATCGCTAACAGAAATTTTCCACATAATTGAAAATGAGCCATTATTGCAACAATACCACAGGTTATGTCCCCTATTGCTGTTTCAGACTACAGAACCATCACTTTATGTCATTCTCCTGGAAAAGTTCTTGAAAAACTACTCCATGATCAGCTTGTCAAACATTTCATGAAGTGTGACATTCTTAATAACAATCAACATGACTTCCGGCCTGGTTATAATACTATGACAACTATCTACATATTAACAAATCAGATTTATGGGCATATGGAAGCTGGACACATAGCAGGCACTCTCCTTATTGACATTAAAAGGGCCTTTGGATCTATTAATCACATGCAGCTTCTAGGAGCTTTAACACAACTTGGGTTTGGAGAACTTGAAGACAAATGGTTGTTTTCCTATATGCATAACAGAGCCTTTTTAGATACCTCCAGAAACAATTCTTTGTATAATAGTTCATTAAACTATTATGTTCCATAAGTCTTAGTTTTCAGCCCATTCGTATTCCCTATACCATAATTTGCCACTACAGCTACCTTCCATCAACTGTACATTATAACTGATATAATTATACTAGCCTCTGGCCTGTCTTTAAAAAAAAACTTAAACTGCAAACTATCTTCTTTTGGGATGGCTGTTTGACCATAAAACAATCAATAGACATGATGAAGTCTGCTTCATACTGTGTACATACATACATACAAACAAATATTTCAAGCATGGTCATTAATGCCCTTCTAGCATGCCAGTATACCAAAACAGTTGTTCCCATAACAAATGTCCAGGCTGTTCTTAAAAATATCTAAACTAGTGCTTGTTTTAATGTAATTCGGCAGTCTATTCCATTCATCAGCTGCTCTTTCAGAGAACCAATTAGTACACCTCTCATTCCTATAGAATCTTCTACATAGGTTGTCTGATGATTCTCTAGTACTTTTTGATAATCCCAAACATTACCAGAGGTAGATGTCTCTAAATGTCCTGTATGTGTGAACATGATTTTCTCTTAAAAATATATATAAGACACTGTACAAGTTCAGAAGTTTTAGTATTTCATAATAACTTAAATTTTCACATTCATGGATGCTCTTGATATATTTCTGCTATATTCTTTCCAGTTTACTCATGACTGATTTCTTACAGCATTTCCATATTGTTATTCCATACTCAAGTTTTGGTCTGATGTAATTAACGAACAATGATTTCATCATTTCTGATTTCCTAGACTTTATAAATCTTTTTTATAAAACCCATAGCTCTATAACTATCATTAACCAATTGGTTGATATGATTAGAAAAACTCAAAGCTGAATCTACCCATATACCCAGGTCCTTAAATGAATCTACAGTTTCAGTAACTGTGTGTTGTATTAAATACTCACCTTTCAATTTAAGTCTTCCAAATCCCATATGCTTTGTTTTTTATGTGTTTATCAGCATATTATTCTCCTGTGCCCAAATGGTCAATTTTGTAAAGTTCTTTTGCAGACGTGCCTTATCTGTAACACACATAATCAGTTTACCCATTTTCAAGTCATCAGTATACAGACTGTAGAACACCTCAGATGAAAAAGGTCTGAAAAATACAAACTAAACAAGTATGGACCTAGAAGAGAGCCCTGTAGGACACACTAACTGTAACCAAGAATTTCACCTGTCCAGTTGTTGTATATTTGCCATGTCCTATCTGTAAGCCATGCAGCTATCCATCTTATCAAGAGTACATCAATACATAGTTGTTCTAATTTATTGATAAGTGTTTTGTGTATGACCCTGTCAAATGCTTATGTTAAATCTATATAAATATCACAGTATAATTTTTCATTCACAGCTATTATTATATTGTTATAGATCATGTTACAGGTGGTAATAGATCTATTTTTAACAAATGCATGCCGATATATGGTTTCAAGTCCCTACCTTTCCAGTTCTGACAATAACGTATTCAATATTACCTTCTCCATTATTTTTCCACAGCATGAGAGTAGACTTAAGGGTCAGTATTACTCTGGGTTTGTCTTACTCACCTTTTCTTTAAACACAGGTTTAATAAGCACATGTCTACAAGATTGAAAAATCTCCCCATATTTATACAACCTAGTAAATAATAGATATAACGGTACTAAAATTTCTTGCTGAACTGTTCTCAGATCATTTTTACTAATTTCATCTCCTCCCTATGCTTTGTTTGCATCCAGTTTGCATAGTTCTTTTTCAATACAATCTAATTTGATTTCAGTATCTGAGGTTACCTGGATGTCACTAGGACAACTCGTGACCCCCTTTTTGCAGCCAAACTGTTTTGCATAAGATTTGGTAACTATATCTATAATCTGTTGTGTATAAGAATAAATTTTAGGAGCTACACACAGTTTATCAATTTGTATATCTTTACTCCTTCCACATCTTATGTATCTATAAAATGGCTTCCTTTTATGCTCAATATATTTATATAAATTTTCTTCAAATTTTTCTTGATTTTTTCACACTTTGTTTAATTTGTTTGTCCAGCTTGTTTATTTAAGCTTTCAAACTTGTAGTTTGACCACTTTTCCATTTCTTATACTTTTTGTCTCTCACCTTAATCAGGTTTCTTGTTCTTATCAAAATATATCCTCTTGACATTGTCTACTTAGATCCTGCTATTAAACATTTTTAGATTTTTTTGCACTCAATTTCTCTTTCAAAACTCTCCACATTCTTTCTGCAGTTTTTCCACTGAATGCATCACTCCAATTAGTTTTACATAGTGACTGTTTTGTTTCCATATAATCTGTAATTAATCTTCTATGCATTGGCTTTGATTTCAGTTTAACAGAATTATCTAACAACAATTTAACCTTTATAACCCCATGATCACTGCCCATTAGTGGTGGTAAAATGTGACATGAAGACAGGTTTAATAAGCACATGTCTACAAGCTTGAAGAATCTCCCCATATTTATACAACCTAGTAAATCATAGATATAATGGTACTATAAGTTCTTGCTGAAGTGTTCTCAGATCATTTTTACTAATTCCATCTCCTCCCTATGCTTTCGTTTGCATAGTTCTTTTTCAATACAATCTAATTTGATTTCAGTATTTGAGGCTACCTGGATGTCACTAGGACAACTTGTCACCCTTTTTTGCAGCCAAACTGTTTTGCATAAGATTTGGTAACTATATCTATAATCTCCAAAACTGTTATAATAACAACGAAGCAGCCAAGTATCACCAAAAAGTTAAAAACCATAAAATATTTATTGTAGAGGACAACACAGTAAGCGCTTTCGCTAAAAAGCTTCTTCAGACTGACAAACATTAATATTAAATCCAAGTCCTTATATAAAAATTCAAAAACTCTGGGACCAATCATAGAAAGATACCACTTAAGGAATTAAAAATTTTTAAAGGTACACAAATAAAGGTGCACATATAAACACTCTTGGTCTGCATAATGAATATAAAAACTAACTCATATACAAAAAAATCATATAGAATCAGACATGCAAACCAACATATAAAAACATACATAACAATGTGAAAAAAAAAGATAAATATACAAAAAAGATATGTATATATTCCTACCTATATAAACTATTTTGATATCCTACGCTTTTTAAGTAGAGGTTTGATTGTTGCCCTTTCATTCAAACCATGGCCTCTATCCACCCTGAGTGTAATAATCCAATTATTTTCTCTGTACTCTGTATGGTTCCTGATATCTCCTTCTCTTATACTAGGGGAAATCATCTCAATAACTCTAAATGTGAAATGGTGGTCATCCCCAAAACGAAATACATGTTTAGCTAGGGCATTATGGACCGATTGCTTCCTAATGTGGTAGACATGTTCTCGGATCCTATCCCTAAGGACCCTATTAGTTTTGCCAACATAAAAAGAGTGGCAAAGCTGGCATTCTGCTAAATACACAAGATTTGAGGTTTTGCAGGTAGCTTCTATTTGAAAAATAAAATCCTTCTGCAAATCTGGATGATGGAATCTATCAGAACTATCAATGTAGTCAGAAAAGTTACATGCTCCACGTGGGCGGGTCAATATTTTATGGTTTTTAACTTTTTGGTGATACTTGGCTGCTTCGTTGTTATTATAAACATTTTGGATATTATTTGCCTTTTGTACAATGGAGCACTCGTCTTGTGGGAGTGTTGTGGTTTCCTATTGACATTGATATCTATAATCTGTTGTGCATGAGAATAAATTTTAGGAGCTACACACAGTTTATCAATTTGTATATCTTTACTCCTTCCACATCTTATGTATCTATAAAATGGCTTCCTTTTATGCTCAATAAATTTATATACATTTTCTTCAAATTTTTTGATTTTTTTCACACTTTGTTTAATTTGTTTGTCCAGCTTGTTTATTTAAGCTTTCAAACTTGTACTTTGACCAGTTTTCCATTTCTTATACTTTTTGGCTCTCACCTTATTCAGGTATCTTGTTCTTATGAAAATATATCCTCCTGACATTGTCTACCTAGATCCTGCTATTAAACATTTTTAAATTTTTTTACACTCAAACAATTTCTCTTTCAAAACTCTCCACATTCTTTCTGCAGTTTTTTCACTGAATGCATCACTCCAAATAGTTTTACATAGTGACTGTTTTGCTTCCATATAATCTGTAATTAATCTTCTATGTATTGGCTTTGATTTCAGTTTAACAAAATTATCTAACAACAATTTAACCTTTATAACTCCATGATCACTGCACATTAGTGGTGGTAAAACATGACATGAAGTAACAGAAACTTCTTAAGGAACACAAACAACGTCTAGTATGTTCCATTCACTGGCAGTTTTTTTTTTTTTTTTACAATCTGAAGCAAATGTTGGTTCTGAACATGTGCTGTGAATAATTTCCTTATTACTGTTGTCGAATCAATATTATTTCAGTCTGTTTCTTGTAAATTTAAGTCCCCAGCCACTATTTTTCTCCCCTCCTCTGTTTCATGCAAGAATTCCTGTAGGTCATCAGCACTTGACTTTGGTGACCCATACACTTCAACAATTTTATATGTTCCAGGGTTGTCTTTATTGTCACTTATACAGTCTGTAGTACTGGTGTTATCACTGAACATATAATAATCACAGATCTCATAACTATCTTTAATCCGTATCATAACACCTCCACCTGTTTTTTGTTTTTTTCTTATAATGTCTGTTACAGTAAAAACATTTATACCCTAAAAGAACTGGTTTCCAGTCATTGTTCTGAAACCATGTTTCAGAAACAATAACAACATCAATCTTGTAGTAACATAGCAAATTTTCCAATAAAAAAATATTATTAATGCTCCTAGTATTAGCAACTGTGATGTCCCTCCTCTGGGCCAGTAATCAAGAAACCTCAATCTTCACCACTAACACAGGTGGGAAACATTCACTTAGAACAAAAATGGATACACACAGTATTTTCAGATGCAGCTCTCTACACCAAGCAAAATTTCTCTTAAGGGCACACAGGCAGCATATTCCAATCCTGGAGCTGGGTTTTCCTCTCCAGGCCCCCAAATAAGACTCCACCTTTCTCTCTGCAGAAACCCGTGCTCTGTGTCCCTGTTCCACGTGGCTAACACAGACACACACACACACACACACACACACACACACACACACACACACACACACACACCTGGGAAAGGATGGTAGAGATTTACCTGCTATACCACCTCTACCCAGACTATAAGGTAGACTCACTGCCACCAACCAGCTACTTTTAGGGCTCTTGCATGGGTACCAAATTAGTCTCAGTAAAATTAATAATTTTATAAATAGTAATGTTTGGCCAAGCGACAAGACTTTCAGGAGCATGAAGCCCACAGTGTCTTGAAATAAATGCAATTACTCTCAAAGGTTAAACTATTTTCTAAAACACCAGCCACAATGAAAGGTATAGATATTTTTAATAATAAATATGAAAACAGAAAACATGAAAATACTGAATATCTATTTACAATAAACACCAGTCTTTTAATTCACAGGAAATATAAACAATAACACAGATGGAAAGACTCTGACAGATACAGAAAAAACAGCATTTTTAGTTACTCTCACTATTTTTCTGAGTGAGGAATTACTGTTCCCTAGTTAAGTTACTTGCAAAACCAAGGCAAGATGAAGTGGGTGAGTGGTCTTGTTGTCAGGTCCAAGATAGAGTGCTGAGTGTCTTCTCACATCTCTCACTAATATCTAAAATAATTTCAGTGTTGACTATAGAATGACATCACATCCGGTCACCTGATTATGTGGTTCCCACACTACCCCCCTGACTAAAAGCTGAACCAGGATTTAGCACAGATGTGTCACAATAAACACCTAAAACTTTCCTAAGCTTCTGGAGACTGTAAAGCAATTCCAATACTTCTATCCCTCTTGGAGAGACCAACCAGCCATTCTCTAGTACCACAGGGTAGCAATTAGTTCACCACTAAGGACAATGAGAGCCTAGGCCTTTCCCAGACATTGTGTTTCTGCCTGCATTCAAGCCTGTGAGCTAAAATCTTTATAGTCTAAACCAAGTCACTTAACTTCTAGCTATTTTTCTTAAGGTAAACTGAGCTGAGCATAACCCCTTCCCTTCCAGCATACTCTGTTAACATATATATATTTCCTCAACTACAACAGTACAGTCTGATATAAATGTATATTTCATTTCTGTCCAGCAGGACCTACTGTTGATACATTTTTACCACAATTAGCTTACAAATACATTTTAAACACTAGCATCTGTACAAACCTGTACAGTATGGTGCTTTAGTTACCTGTACAAACCAGTTTGATATACAAATGACAATTTTTTTTACAAAACTCCAGCTAGATATGCTGGAATATGTTACACATGCACTGCCCTACTCCCTCTGGCATAGTGGCACTATCTCACATCATCACAGCAACCATCAGAGATGCATTAAATGTTGCTATTTGTGAACTGTTAAATTTTCAACCTGGCAAATATTCTCTTATGTTTGTCAAATATTACAAAATATCTGCTGCAAAAATTTTCTTCCCTGATCTTGACAAATGCATGTCATCCTGTCTGAACACATGTGCCCAAAATTAGGCTCAGATGCTCTACACATTTCCATTTTTTTTTAATTAAACTTTTTTTTCATGTAGGTATTTACCTAAAAAATCTTTTCATTCACAGTGACTTGACTCTCCTTTCTGTATGAGATTTGTGAAAAATACGTCCTAACATCTGTACAAGCTTTACTGTCTAAGACGGCTGTAAGTTCCCTACTGACAGTCCAAGAGTCCTTGTGGATAACATCATTTGTAACAACATGAATAAAAAATTATCAATACTTCCTTATATTAAGGCATTTTAAAGCTTGTCTCACATTCTCTATTTTTTTCTCCTGGCAAGTATGACACTATTCAATGTTCATTCTCTTCTCTGCAAATGTAAGTATCAGTTCCTCTAATAACAGAATCTCCAATTACAAGAATATCTTTTCTGGCCAGATCTCAAGAATCTTCAACTTTTAATTCAGTAATACCTGATCTATCAATTGTTACAAAGGAATGATCTGCATTGCCATTAGTCTTATTAATCCCACTTTTTTCATCGTATATTACAAGCATACAATTCTCATTTGGCTGGCTTTGTACATCCACAGCTTAAGCCCTGTTGTCAATGTCTGCCTTTCTCCTCGTTTTTTCTTACAGCCATGTTCTTCAATCCTTCAACGTTCAGTTTTGATTTCTTCCTTTTCAACTACCCCTTGCATCTTTTTCTACTTTCACTTTTGGAAAAAGCAGCCTTTTTTGTAAACTGAAAGTTTTCTGACAGGAAAATGTCATCATTCCCTGTAATCTGTGTGTCTTTTTTATTTCCTTATAAACACTCTGAATCTTCAGATTGCTGACTACTTCTATCCAGAACTCCAAAGTTGTCAGGGGCATTGTCTTGTTTCATAGGAGTTGAGTGATCTGTACTGACAATAGACACATCCTTTCCTAAATGTGTTCTGTTTGCTCTTTACCTAACATTATTTATCTCAGCAGTCCAGTCATTAATATATTTAACAACAGTTATCCAAGCTGTGCCAATTACACAAATGCAATTGCCATCAAGTCTAGATTTACTGCTAATTATGCTAAGCAAATCATCCGTTTGACATATGGAATACATATCACCACTGCTATCAGGTGTTACCTTTAAACATACACAGCATTTATTACACTGTTTAAGATATTTGGCCTTTAGCAAACCATTAATGGCATACTCATTTAAGGAATCCATATCCAGCTGTGAATTAATAAAAAAATTGAAACAAAAAGAACAAAATCAGTTACCACAAAACTGAAAGATAACATAAATCAACTTCTATGAGAAAAATCACACAAACAATATACAATTAAATACTAAATTAAGTACAGTAAAGTTGTTGTTCTGACCATACAAGTTCTGAAAGTCAGACAAAAGCTATAATTCCTTTGCATAACATGTTCACTATTGCTTGCAGTCGCACCTTTTTTTAACAGTAAAGATCAATAAATCACAAACCAGGACAGGATTGTTTAGATAAGCTCTCGAAGTTTGGAACAAAAAGAGTTTCAAACACTAATTCACTAAAACAGTAGATTGTCTATGTTCCTTTATACTCACCGTAATCCAAAAGTACTGAGATATGACAATGAACCAACATCTTGGCTTTACTCACCTAGATCAAATACTAGAGAAGGTAATAAAATAAGTAAAGTTAGCTTATAAATTCTCATATCTACTTACTTTTGAAGATATTAAGGCAATTGAAATTCCTAAGCTAGAGTGCTGTTTACTTATATTTCTCAGTTCTTCTTGGAATACTTATGCATTCCAGCCACTACTAGAGTATGCCACTGACTGGCACTGCTAACAGAAAATTGATTACCTGTTATTGCCAGGGCAATACCTCTCAAATCACATTCATATAAACTTCTCTTTAATGGCTACTGTTCCATTAGCCTCTAAACTACATTCCAGAGGCACGCATTACTCCCTCAAATCCACTTTTGATATGGCCTTCAATTAGTACATCATCTGTTCAAGACAGCACTTGGTGAAGATCCTTCTCAAAGGTTATTCCATTATGGAAGTCACTCTCTAGTAATCTTAAATATGAAACCAAAAACATTACATTCAGGGGGAAAAACTTGCTCACCTGAGAAAATACCTGAGCTGATAACATTTGTGCAATCCTTACATACCAGCATTTCTTCCAGCTATGCCATACCTTAAGCTATTTAATTTAGTTAACAGCACATTTTAAACCACCTTTCCTTTATAATGTTCTTGTCGTTAACTTATATCCTTCTCTTATTTAGCCCTTTCGCTTATCTCTCTGTTTCCCACTAACCTCTTGTACATTTCTCTAACATACATGCTGTCCTAACATCTTTATTCAATGAGTCCTTCCATTCCCTTTATATTTATACCTGAAACCACTAAAAGTTGGAAAATGCTAATGCTGTGTATATGTATATAACTTATAGTTTCATTTTCTGTTTCTCACATACTGTTTTATCAGTATTGTTTGCTGTTTGTTTTGATGTCTTTATTCACCATGCATTTTCTATTATTTAAACGACAGTGTAATGTCTTATAAGCCATGTTTTTTATTCTGTTTATATTATAGTGTAAATGTTAACACCTGTACTACTATATTTACCTACTGGCATGGGGTCATGGCAGAAACAAATCAATGGAACTGTCCATCCAAATGATTAACAAAGTTAAAATAAAAATAAATAAATGCCTCAAAAGTATTCTGTAAACTGCTGTATTTATTGACATACATAACAGTTTGCAACTAATGTCTATTTGCCTATTGAACATCACAAAATTTTTATTTAACTTTGTATTATAGATTTAAATATAAAAGTTTGTTGATATAATCATTCTAGAAATACTTCCTAGAACATGCCATTTAATAACATGCATTCAACTGTTTGTTACTATCAGTTGTAATGTCCTGGCCATGTGGCCCAGATCACGACTGAAAAAAGTCCTTGGATCACCTCACTCACCCGCTTATAAAATGGTAAATAAATAAACAAACAGTACCCCAAAGTTCTGTTTAATGCCGAAATGCGGCACCTCAAGAGTGTAGCATCACCCCATTACACTACATAGCACTCCTGGTAAAGGAACTCCATGCTCCATGCCAGCACAGGGGATGAAGGTCATAAGTGCTGTTCGGATCTAATGCTGTGTATATTCACATTGTGATTACTGATGGGGAAGTCACAGGGAATGTGTACCACCCAGCATGTGAATACTTTAAAACTATACAGCAGCTCTGAAAATAAACATTTCTGCGGTAGCGTTGTCGCCTCACAGTAAGACGCTGACCGGTTCAACTCTCAGCTAGAGTGTCTTCTTCCTGGAGACATGCGTGAATGGGCGTACCTTCGGTGAAGGTTGTGTGGTAGGGCTGGCAACTCAGCTAGTAAAAATCAACTGCCAATCATTAGCGGACCGGAGTTCCACTGTGGCGACCCCTAACCGGGAAAAAGCCGAAAGACACAACAACAACAACAACAACTCAGTTTGCAGTGCTGTTTCATTTTTTTAATATAATCATGTCCAGACATGATGCAGAGTTTTCTGAATGTTATTTAGGTGTTTACCACTAGGAAAATTAAAAATAATTTATGTCCTGTTATTGCTTTCTTGTAATTGTATAGCTCCACTATATGGTAATGTATATAACTGGTAGTCATACATTTTGCAAAGACTTTACTTTTACTTTAAAAGAAACTGGAACTGCTATCTCTGGTCATATAACTTAACCTCTTCCTACCCTTCTTCCCTCTTCATACCTTGATCTGACTCTGCTTTTCATTATGATTTGTTCAGCATACAAACACTATTTCCACTCTTTATATAATGCATGGACATGTTGTGTTTTGTCACACACTCTGTGCATAATGTCATTTATTTATTGCTTTTATACCCTCAAGTCAACTCTGATATTCACTTTTTATATAATATATGTATTTATTTTCATTCTGTTGTTCACTGTGTATGTAATGTTGTGTATCTCATCTTTACTCCTGAGATGAGACAGAAAAGGGTCCAGTGGAGTCGCTGCTCTAACACGGTTAAAAATTCAAAATAAAATAAAGATGGAAACTTGTGGACATAACGCTTTTTAAGACAATGTATGTGGTCCTTTACTGATGTTTTTTGCACTGCTTACATTCTTTAAGCAACAACTTTTACTCATTTTGCCATTCATATATTTCCTATGTACTCTTTCCAATTTACTCATGTTTTTTTCTTACAAGGTTTATTGTTATTCCATATTCAGGTTTGGGTATAATGTAACTAACAGTGATTTCATCATTCATGATTTCCTAGATTTTATCCTTTTTTCAATCTATAGTTTTGTAGCTATCATGAACCAATTGGTTGATATGATTAGAAAAACTCAAAGATAGAGCTATCCATATACCCAGGTCCTTAAATGAATCTACAGTTTTAGTCACTGTGCTCTGTATTAAACGTTCACATTTCAAGCTATGTTCCCAAATTGCATATACTTAATTTTGATGTATTTATCAGTATATTATTCTTCTGTGCCCAAATGGTCAGTTTAGTCAAACTCCCTTGCAAACATGCCCTGTCTGTAACTCATGTGATCAGTTTACCCTTTTTTCAAGCCATCTGCATACAGACTGTGGAACACCTCTGAAAGATACAGCCTAAACAAGTAAGGCCCTAGGACAGAGTCCTGCTGGACACCCTGACTGTAACCTAGAATTTCAACTGTCTAACTGCTGTAAGATACTTGACATGTCTTATTTGTAAGGCATGCAGCTTTCCATCTTATCAAGATTACAGCAACACCTAGTTGCTCTTATTGATTGATCAGTGTTTTGTGTATGACCTTACTAAATTACATCATTGCACAATTTTTCATTTATAACTATTATATTGTTATAAAACATCATGTCATAGGTGGTTATAGACCTATTTTCAACATGTACATGCTGATACACGTGTTTTTAAGTCTCGGCATTTCCAGTTCTGATAATAATTTATCGAAAATAACCTTCTCCATTATTTTTCCACAACATGAAAGTAAACTTATGGGTCTGTATGGCTCTGGGTTTGTCCTATTCTGCTTTCCCTTAAAGACAGGTTTAACAAGTGCATGTCTGAAATTTTGAAGAATTTCCACATACTTAAATGACCAATTGAATAATTAAGCAATAACTCACGTCTGGGTGTGGGTAATGCTGGATTTAGCCATAGATGGTGTGGTTTGGTCACGAGGGCGAAGCCCGAGTGGCCAAACAAAGACAACCGTGGGTAAATCCAGCATTACCCACACCCAGAAGTGGGTTATTGCTATTATACAATGACATTATTTAAGAAAAAAAAATACTTACTTTTCTTAAATAATGGCATTGTACAATGCTTCTGTGCTGCCCTTCCGCAGCTGTCCGGTATCCTGGAGCAGTTCTGATGTACTGCGCATGTGTATGCTTACGCAGTACATCAGAGCTGTTGGTAGAGGAAGCAATGGAGAAAGGAAGTTCTCCATTGCTTTTTTAAAGTTGTCTCATTATGTTAAATGAGTTTAACATAGTGAAATATCTTTAAAAAAAGCAACAGAGAAAGGAAGATCTCCGTTGCTTTTTTTAAAGCTGTCTCGCCATGTTAAATGAGTTTAACATCGTAAGACAGCTTTAAAAAAGGAATGGAGAAAGGAGGATCTCCGTTGCTTTTTTTAAATATATCTCGCTATGGTAAACTCATTTAACATAGCGAGATTACAGCAATGGAGTTCTTCTGTTCTCCGTTGCTGCCTAACACAAAAAAAAGTAAAGACTTATACTAATGGAAAAAGTCCGGCCAACTGGACCTTTTTCCATTAGTATAAGTTGGATTTACAACTGGCATGCTGACCAATCAGCATGCACGTTTTGGAATATTAATGGGGGGTCATTGTATAATAAATATTAATATAATATTATAGTATAAAGTACTGTAAGCTCATGCTGAAGTGTTCTCAAGCCATTTTTAAGTCTGTTGCCTGCCTGTGCTTTATTTAGGTCCAGTTTGTGTACTTCTCTTTTAATATAATCTAATTTAATTTCAGTATCTGAAATTACCTGGACATTACTGGGACAATTTATCACCCCCTTTGTGAAGCCAAATTTCTTTGCATAATATTTTTGTAAATATATCTATAATCTCTTGTGTTGGAGAATAAATTTTAGAACCTACACAGTGTTTATCGATTTGTATGTCTTTACTCCTACCACACATCTTATGTATCTATAACATGCTTTCCTATTATGCTCAATATCTTTATATACATTTTCTTCACAATTTTCTTGTTCTTGCTTCTCAATCTTTTTAATTTGTCAGTCCAGTTTATTTCAATTTTCAAAGTTTGGCTAGACAGAGGGACCGAGCTAGTAAAGATGTGCAGCAGGTAAGGGTGATAAAGGATAATGAGGGAAACATACTCACAAGCGAGGAGAGTGTGTTGAGCAGATGGTAAGAGTACTTTGAGGTGTTGATGAATGAAGAGAATGAGAGGAAGAGAAGGTTGGATGATGTGGGGATAGTGAATCATGATGTGCTGTGGATTAGCAAGGAGGAAGTAAGGATAGATATGAAGAGGATGAAGAACGGAAAGATGACATACCTGTGGAAGCATGGAGGTGCTTAGGTGAAATGGCAGTGTTTTTAACTAGATTGTTTAATGAAATCTTGGAAAGTGAGAGGATGCCTGAGGAATGGAGAAAAAGTGTTTTGGTGCCGATTTTTAAGAATAAGGGTGATGTGCAGAGCTGTAGTAACTACAGAGGGATTAAACTGATCAGTCACAGCATGAAGTTATGGGAAAGAGTAGTGGAAGCTAGGTTAAGAAGGGAGGTGATGATTAGTGATAAGCAGTATGGTTTCATACCAGGAAAGAGCACTACAGATGCAATGTTTGCTCTGAGAGTGTTGATGGAGAAGTACAGAGAAGGTCAGAAGGAGTTGCATTGTGTCTTTGTGGCTTTAGAGAAAGCATATGACAGGGTGCCTAGAGAGGAGTTGTGGTATTGTATGAGGAAGTTGGGAGTGTCAGAGAAGTATGTAAGAGTGGTACAGGATATGTACGAGGGTAATGTGACAGCAGTGAGGTCTGCGGTGGGAGTGAAGGATGCGTTTAAGGTGGAGGTGGGATTACATCAAGGATCAGCTCTGAGCCCTTTCTTATTTGCAATGGTGAAGGACAGGTTGACAAACGAGATCAGACAGGAGTCCCCGTGGACTATGATGTTTGCAGATGACATTGTGATCCGTAGTGAGAGTAGAGAACAGGTGGAAGAGACCCTGGAGAGGTGGAGATATACTCTAGAGAGATGAGTAATGAAGGCCAGCAGAGCTAAGACAGAATATGTGAGTGTGAATGAGAGGGAGGATAGAGGAATGGTGAGGATGCAGGGAGTAGAGGTGGGGAAGGTGGATGAGTTTAAGTACTTGGGATCAACAGTTCAGAGTAATGGTGAGTGTGGAAGAGAGGTGAAGAAGAGAATACAGGCAGGATGAAATGGGTGGAGAAGAGTGTCAGGAGTGATTTGTGACAGAAGAGTACCAGTAAGAGTGAAAGGGAAGAGAGGGTAGTGAGACCAGCTATGTTATATGGATTGGATTGGAGACAGTGGCATTCACAAAAAGGCAGGAGTCAGAGCTTGATGTGGCAGAGTTGAAGATGTTAAGATTTGCACTGGGTGTGATGAGGATGGACAGGATTAGGAATAAGTATATTAGAGGGTCAGCCCAGGTTGGAAGGTTTGGAGACAAAGCCAGAGAGGCAAGATTATGTTGGTTCGGACATGTGCTAAGGAGGGATGCAGAGTATATTGGGAAAAAGATGCTAAAGATGAAGCTGCCAGGTAACAGGAAAAGAGGGAGGCCTAAGATAAGGTTTATGGATGTGGTGAGAGAGGACATGCAGGTGGTTGGTGTGACAGAGCAAGATGCAGATGACAGGAAGAAATGGAAACAGTTGATCTGCTGTGGTGACCCCTAACGGGAGCAGCCGAAAGAAGAAGAAGAAGAAGAAAGTTACAATTCAATCCCTTTTCCATTTCTTATTTTTTTGTGTCTCACCTTAATCAACAGGAAAGAATGTTTCAAATTTTTTTCAGACTGTAAAGAAGTGATATTATAATGGATCCTCTAAGAGATAATGGTAGTGCTACCGTATGCATTAGCATTTCATGACAAAACAGAAGATAAGTAATGTAATAAGTCTATGAGACTTTAGTACAGATTATAAGAAAATGAGGGTGGTGTCTATGGAGAAAATATTCGTGTGGGGAAAATGTTGTGTTATAAAGAAAAAGGTTAATTAGTGAAGTCGTGGGAATGTTTTATGGAAAAACTTTCATGGCTTATTAAACATGTAAGAAAGGCAGTTAGATTTGTATATGCATGCCTGAGACACTGTAGGCCTAGAGAAGGTTGGAGAGGTAAATATAAAAAAAAAGGAATTAGTGCAGTAATGAAAACATGTAGCAGAGGAACAAAGATAGGAGATACAAAAAAGGAGTCTTGTAAAGGTAACCAGTGCCGTGAGTGTTGAATCTCATATAAAGTGACCAGCTACTAAACACAGAAAGCTGTCTACATTAGAGAGAGAGAGAATTGTGTTTCTGCTTGCAGAAGATAATACTCTCTACACTCTGCTATTCTATTCTGCACAAAGCTGCTATAACTTGGAGTAGATGGAAAAGTTCAGTTCACACTGCAGCAAACTCCCCACCATGGACAAAAGTTAAAAGTTAAAAGTATTCAAATGAAGGGATCACAGTACCTGACGTGATACAAAATGGACTGTCCCCCTCACCCCCTAAAAGTTTTGTGCTGTCATTCTTTGTTTATTTTGAGTCAGTGCAGTAGACAGTGGGATCTTTTGGATACTGCTCAGAAAGAGGATGCTGCCAGCAATAAGCCTTAATGTGAGCTGCTACAACTAGATTCAGAGTTAGGCCCAGCACAGCGATGTTGTATAGTCTGAAGGATCAGTGGAATGGGCCATTTCATCAGCTATATTCCACTTCATAAAAGGGGGATGCTGGCTAGAGAAGTCTAAGTAGTTGTTCTGAAAGGTACTCTTTCTGTGAATGTTGGAAAAAATAAACCAAAAGGAGATGAATGGTGCAAAAAGAAAGTAACCCAAAAGAAGTGCACCGCCACGGTTTCTGGACTCCACATAGTTTTATTTAGTCAACTTTGATTGATGAAAGTGCTTAACTTTTATTTTACTAAATAAAACTATGTGGAGTCCAGAAACCCTGGTGGTGTGCTTCTTTTGGTTTACTAATGTTGGAAGAAAACTTAAAAGAAACAGGATCCCTGGCCAAACTAACGTCAAGGAAATTAACTTCATTCCCTTTACCCGAGATGGTAAAATCTAAGAAACTGATACTCTGGCTAATCCTGTCAAGAAAAATTATCCAGCTCATATTCAAAACCTTCCGAAGTGAAAACATATCATTAATGTAATGTTTGTATACCCTGACACACTGAAAACCTTCAATCTTGCATAGGGTGTCTGCTTCCCAAGAACTTAGCACTAAGTTAGCATAAGTGGGAGCCATTTTGGCTCCCATTGCCACCCTTGAAGTTGTTGATAATTAACCCCATTAAAAGAGAAAAAAATGTTTACCAGTACTAGCTCCAGTAAAGTAACCAAGGTGTCTGCCCTAAGGGGAGGGGTGCTGGTGTATTTAGTTAGGTAATTCAACACATACTCTAAACCTTGGGTAAAGAGCTAAAACAAGTGTGACCAGTATATGCATTGTCCTTCAGTGGGTGGGCTGTGAAAATAGGTGAAGGATGCCAGCCTAGCCAGATAGAATTTTATAGATAATTCTGTCATTTATAAATCTTAATATAAGCCACGGGCTTGTTCTCTTAAATGGGAAAACATGGTGTTAAATGTGGAACTGCAAAAATGTAACAACGGTGCACTCTGCTGTAATAAAGCTGATAAGTCAATTCTTTGATGTCAAAACTTGGAGATGAGATGTCTAGATAAAGACATTCTGCCTATTGTTTTGAGGCCAGAGTTAATGGCTAGAATTTGCATGTATAATTTCTTTTATTGTTCTGGCTTCCTGTCCAGCTGCAAGATCAAGAACTATTAACCTCTGAGAGTCTGTTAGCCTGGGAACCAGAAATAAATGATGTAATCTGAAATGAATCCGTGGTACTGTGTTATCAATTTAAGGACAGAGCATTTGTCTTGAGAACATCCAACTCACCACTCTACCTGTGTCTGTATGTAAGTAGGATTTTAGAACTGTGTTTTTTCTTAGATATAGCTAAGGAATAGGAAGATTAGACTAGTTTGTTTTTCTGTGATATCAGAACTTTTCTACTATATTATTTTAAGTATTTCTCTGTGATCTCTGAACTCTTGACTGGCACTGTGTATTAAGAAGTATTGTCTTGTGTTTTTATTATTTATTATTAAATATTTTTAAACCTTTCAACTGTGGCTGTTTTGTGTAGAAATAATTTAAGTTCTACGAGTACATTGCATGTATATAGTGATACTATACCAAGTCACTCCAAATAAGTCTTGACTGTTTGGTTGTACTTACCATTTGGATAATAATATTGCACAGTATAATTGGACACCCTTTCATAAGGGCCTTTGAGTGGCTGATACATATTAGCTGGGTGGTGGCAGTGATTTCTAGCATACAGTCTGGGTAAAAGGGGCACAGCTGGAGAACCTGTACCAGCCTTCCCCTGGAGTGTTTGCGTAGTTGTATAAACTCTTATCTCAAAGTGTGTGTGTATTGGCTACTTGGCCAGACACATGAGGCACTGGTTGGAAAGAGAGGTGCTGGAGGTTTTAGCTTGCCCCCTAGGCTGAGATCTAGACCCTATAGCTGTGCCAGTGGGGAGTTTTATTGGGGACCTGGAGAGAAAGGGAGAAACTAGCCCCAGACTGACTGTGATCTCTGTGTGCTCTTAAGGGAAATTGTACTTTGCTGTGTGTATGTGTATTTATTATCCTTTACCTATATGAACGCCCCTCACTGGTGTTAGTGGTGAGGATGAGGCTCCTTGATTGCTGGGCCAGTGCACAGGCATCGCATGGGCATTTAAAGATTTAATTTAAAAACTCCCAGAAGTCTTTAAGGTAGAACTGTGATTTCTGAACCAAAGGGTTCAGAAGAAAATCTGAGAGAGCTGAAATAAATTCTGTTTTAGTTTTTCTAGATGCTACAGTATGCCGGGGAGGTGTCTAATGGGTCTTTGTGAGTCTTTGGGATCCCAAATATTCTGCCTACCTGTGGGAATGTCACTTCCATAAACTCCCGTTCTTCCTCTGAGATTAAACCTTCTCTATACAGTCAAGAGTATTGTCAATATTTTAGGAAACCCCTTTTTCCCCGAAACTGCATTTTTTATTTTATATATATATATATATAGAGAGAGAGAGAGAGAGAAAGATTCATTCCGATGGAAGGCTTAGAAAACATGTCAGGCAAAGACAATCTCTGAAATAAAAAATAAATAAATAAATGTTGCCAACACCTGGGTACTGGATTTTGACTGCATCTGTTCATTTTGTTATTTGAAAAGTATTATTATCCAATAATATTACAGGATCAAAGGCACCCCAGTGAAAAACTCACATTAGAAAAGTTGGAAGCAGTGCTAGACAGCTAAAGATAAATATATTATGGTAAGCTAGAAGTCCTGAAAAATAAGCTCTGACTACAATTACTTCTGTACCTTTAGATGAAGGGAATAATGTCACAACATGGCATATTTAAGTGGTACAGTGTGAAATATTTTCTGCTTAAAAACCTCAGCTTTGGCCGGCTAAGAACTTGGTTATATTCAACTGGACGTATAAGAGAATTTAAGTACCTTTATCTGCACTTTTTTAAAAAAAAAATAAAGTATTTAATTTGATTTAAACTGTGTTGAAGGAATATTTAACTGAACTGGCAGTTTTAACTCTGCTCTTCAGTAACTTGAACTGAAGTTAGTGTTTGCTGAATTTTGTTATTTGCTAGTAATTACAGGTGTGGGGGTAGCCACATTCTTTGATTTCCTGTCCTTGCCTATTTAAGTGGTACAGTGTGAAATATTTTCTGCTTAAGAACCTCAGCTTTGGCCGGCTAAGAACTTGGTTATATTCAACTGGACGTATAAGAGAATTTAAGTACCTTTATCTGCACTTTTTAAAAAAAAAAAATACAGTATTTAATTTGATTTAAACTGTGTTGAAGGAATATTTAACTGAACTGGCAGTTTTAACTCTGCTCTTCAGTAACTTGAACTGAAGTTAGTGTTTGCTGAATTTTGTTATTTGCTAGTAATTACAGGTGTGGGGGTAGCCACATTCTTTGATTTCCTGTCCTTGCCTATTTAAGTGGTACAGTGTGAAATATTTTCTGCTTAAAATCCTCAGCTTTGGCCGGCTAAGAACTTGGTTATATTCAACTGGACATATAAGAGAATTTAAGTACCTTTATCTGCACTTTTTAAAAAAAAAAATACAGTATTTAATTTGATTTAAACTGTGTTGAAGGAATATTAACTGAACTGGCAGTTTTAACTCTGCTCATCAGTAACTTGAACTGAAGTTAGTGTTTGCTGAATTTTGTTATTTGCTAGTAATTACAGGTGTGGGGGTAGCCACATTCTTTGATTTCCTGTCCTTGCCTATTTAAGTGGTACAGTGTGAAATATTTTCTGCTTAAAAACCTCAGCTTTGGCCGGCTAAGAACTTGGTTATATTCAACTGGACGTATAAGAGAATTTAAGTACCTTTATCTGCACATTTTTTAAAAAAAATACAGTATTTAATTTGATTTAAACTGTGTTGAAGGAATATTTAACTGAACTGGCAGTTTTAACTCTGCTCTTCAGTAACTTGAACTGAAGTTAGTGTTTGCTGAATTTTGTTATTTGCTAGTAATTACAGGTGTGGGGGTAGCCACATTCTTTGATTTCCTGTCCTTGCCTATTTAAGTGGTACAGTGTGAAATATTTTCTGCTTAAAAACCTCAGCTTTGGCCGGCTAAGAACTTGGTTATATTCAACTGGACGTATAAGAGAATTTAAGTACCTTTATCTGCACTTTTTAAAAAAAATACAGTATTTAATTTGATTTAAACTGTGTTGAAGGAATATTTAACTGAACTGGCAGTTTTAACTCTGCTCATCAGTAACTTGAACTGAAGTTAGTGTTTGCTGAATTTTGTTATTTGCTAGTAATTACAGGTGTGGGGTAGCCACATTCTTTGATTTCCTGTCCTTGCCTATTTAAGTGGTACAGTGTGAAATATTTTCTGCTTAAAAACCTCAGTTTTGGCCGGCTAAGAACTTGGTTATATTCAACTGGACGTATAAGAGAATTTAAGTACCTTTATCTGCACTTTTTTTTAAATAAAATACAGTATTTAATTTGATTTAAACTGTGTTGAAGGAATATTTAACTGAACTGGCAGTTTTAACTCTGCTCTTCAGTAACTTGAACTGAAGTTAGTGTTTGCTGAATTTTGTTATTTGCTAGTAATTACAGGTGTGGGGGTAGCCACATTCTTTGATTTCCTGTCCTTGCCTATTTAAGTGGTACAGTGTGAAATATTTTCTGCTTAAAAACCTCAGCTTTGGCCGGCTAAGAACTTGGTTATATTCAACTGGACGTATAAGAGAATTTAAGTACCTTTATCTGCACTTTTTAAAAAAAATACAGTATTTAATTTGATTTAAACTGTGTTGAAGGAATATTTAACTGAGCTGGCAGTTTTAACTCTGCTCTTCAGTAACTTGAACTGAAGTTAGTGTTTGCTGAATTTTGTTATTTGCTAGTAATTACAGGTGTGGGGTAGCCACATTCTTTGATTTCCTGTCCTTGCCTATTTAAGTGGTACAGTGTGAAATATTTTCTGCTTAAAAACCTCAGTTTTGGCCGGCTAAGAACTTGGTTATATTCAACTGGACGTATAAGAGAATTTAAGTACCTTTATCTGCACTTTTTTTAAATAAAATACAGTATTTAATTTGATTTAAACTGTGTTGAAGGAATATTTAACTGAACTGGCAGTTTTAACTCTGCTCTTCAGTAACTTGAACTGAAGTTAGTGTTTGCTGAATTTTGTTATTTGCTAGTAATTACAGGTGTGGGGTAGCCACATTCTTTGATTTCCTGTCCTTGCCTATTTAAGTGGTACAGTGTGAAATATTTTCTGCTTAAAAACCTCAGCTTTGGCCGGCTAAGAACTTGGTTATATTCAACTGGACGTATAAGAGAATTTAAGTACCTTTATCTGCACTTTTTTAAAAAAAATACAGTATTTAATTTGATTTAAACTGTGTTGAAGGAATATTTAACTGAGCTGGCAGTTTTAACTCTGCTCTTCAGTAACTTGAACTGAAGTTAGTGTTTGCTGAATTTTGTTATTTGCTAGTAATTACAGGTGTGGGGGTAGCTACATTCTTTGATTTCCTGTCCTTGCCTATTTAAGTGGTACAGTGTGAAATATTTTCTGCTTAAAAACCTCAGTTTTGGCCGGCTAAGAACTTGGTTATATTCAACTGGACGTATAAGAGAATTTAAGTACCTTTATCTGCACTTTTAAAAAAAAATACAGTATTTAATTTGATTTAAACTGTGTTGAAGGAATATTTAATTGAACTGGCAGTTTTAACTCTGCTCTTCAGTAACTTGAACTGAAGTTAGTGTTTGCTGAATTTTGTTATTTGCTAGTAATTACAGGTGTGGGGGTAGCCACATTCTTTGATTTCCTGTCCTTGCCTATTTAAGTGGTACAGTGTGAAATATTTTCTGCTTAAAAACCTCAGTTTTGGCCGGCTAAGAACTTGGTTATATTCAACTGGACGTATAAGAGAATTTAAGTACCTTTATCTGCACTTTTTTTAAATAAAATACAGTATTTAATTTGATTTAAACTGTGTTGAAGGAATATTTAACTGAACAACTCTGCTCTTCAGTTATTCCCACCCACCCTCCCTGGTTTTGTTTTGGTGTTAATCTTAGTGGCCTTGAAACTGCCCGCCCCTCAGCCTGCCTCTGGGCCGATCTCATTTGCTCACTCAACTGAGTGCAGTGAGATCATATTCTGATTTCAGGCACTCCTACTGTGTACAAAGAGAGCATCTGAGAAACAGACAAAAAAAATTAAGCTTATTTCCTGCCTTTCCTGTTAAGTGGTATAGACTATTTGTAGGCTTCTGAGCCCCCAAGCCCTTCTGTGTTTGAGGGAAGCCTTCTAGCTTGTTTTTTTTCTTATAACTAGCCAGTTTTCTAGTTTCAGCACTCAAATCTGTTTCTTTGATCTCAGCACTTGTTCAGATTAAAAATAAATAAATAAATAAAAATTTCATCTGCTTTTACTGTACTTGTGTTTCTACCTACTTCATTTTACTTTTGCATCATCTTAAAAATACTCAATTGTATTTATTACTGCTTGGTGTAACTCATTCTAAGCCTTTTGGTTTAAACACTTGGGCTTCGGACCAGTTGTTTTGCACTGGGAGGGTTTGTGGTCTGCACTGTTATGGCAGAACAAGTAGCTTACATCCTTCTAGGTTGGGAACTGCTGATTGAGGGCTCAGTGTCTGTTATTCTAAAAGTGTATTAATTCTGGTTTAAGCATTTGGGCTTTCAGGCCGGTTATTTTACATTAAGAGGGTTCATGATCTGCACTCCTGTGGGAGGAGAGGCTGGACTCTGCCCTTCTGAGCTGGGAATTTCTGGTTAAAGGCTTATAGTGCATGCATATCTGAACTGCTTCTTACTGAAGTTGGTGCGCCTTGTTTGCTGTGGCATAGACTGGATTCGGGCCTGCTGGATCTAGCTTTGTTTGTGTAACTTGAGCACTAATCCAGACATTCTCTAAAGCATTCAATTGTATTTATTACTGCTTGGTTGTAACTTGATTAAAGTGTAGCTATCATTCTAAGTCTTTTGGATTAAGCACTTGGGCTTCAGACCAGTTGTTTTACATTAGGAAGGTTTGTGGCAAGCACTGTGGTGGCAGGACAGGTAGCTTTCATCCTTCTAAGTTGGGAACTGCTGATTGAGAGCCCAGTGTCCAAGTGTATTAGTTCTGGTTTAAGCACTTGGGCTTCAGGCCAGTTATTTTACATTAAGAAGGTTCGTGGTCTGCACTCTTGTGGGAGAAGAGGCTGGACTCTGCCCTTCTGAGCTGGGAATTTCTGGTTAAAGATTTATAGTGCCTGAATATTTGAACTGTATCTTACTGAAATTGGTACACTTTGTTTGCTGTAGCATAGACTAGATCCAGGCCTGCTGAATCTAGCTTTGTTTATATGCTTGTTGTTTGTATGCTTGTTATTTCCCTGGAACACTAATTCCACCTAATACGCGGCTTCTCAGCGCTTCTGTGGATCACTAGTGATATCTGCATTGCTTACTGTACTTATTTCCTTGTTTCACTTGAAAGAAAGTTACTGTTTGTCGTTTTTGCATTTAGTTACTTGTAACACATTGCACTCAAGTTACCTGGCACTTGCTCACTAAAGCAATTATATAGGTCAGCACTAAAAATTAAAAGCACTACACCCTCACTCCCCACTGGCCCTTGTTTTCAATTATTAAGGAATTCCCAATATTATTCTAGCATGTCCAAAGGTCAGTTGTCAATCTCCTCTCCGGTCCAGCTGGTGAATCTGGGAATCTTGAGGCAATGTTATAACTGCCTCATGTACACAGACAACCCTCTCCTCCTCCCACATAACACAAATACTTGTGAGAGATGCAGCTATTTAGCCAAACTGGAGGCTGAGCTCTCTCAACTCAGGACTGGCAAGACCAGACAGGAGGAGAGGGCAACTACACACACCACAAAACCAGCCTCACATAATGCTACCACACCACTGAATCAAACACATAAACACACAAAGACATACTCGGAGGCTCTGAGTAAAAATTTACCTAAACAGCAGAGGCCTCCAAAGCAGACACCCAAACAACTGCTACCTCAAGACACCCCACAAGCAACACATAAACCACAAAATCAGTGTGCAAAGCAGTCACAGCCCTTAAGGCCAAATACAACACCAAACATACTTGTCATAGGTGACTCCATAGTCAGACACACTGACGTCCCACTCACCAGGCTGAACAAGGAGAGGGTCACAGTAAGCTGCCTATCGGGTGCTAGAATCCGCCACATAACACAAGCACTCGGGTCTCTCCATGGCAAGTACAAATATGACACAGTCATTGTCCATGCTGGTGTGAACGACCTGAGACGTACCTCCCTGGACTACATGAAGAGAGACATAGAGGAGCTCTCTGATTATGTAGCCCAGGCAGGTATGACCCTGACCCTGAGCAGTATCCTTCTTTCACTAAGAATGATGCCACAATATAGAGACAAAATGATCAGCTTTAACAATTGGCTTAATGTCTGGTGTCATTCAAAGGGATCCAGTGTCTGTCTGCCTGGGATGACATGCTTGACAAGCCACGCTGCTTCGCAAGGGACGGCTTGCACCTGTCACCCCTGGGATTCCAGATATTGGCTAAGGCTCTTGCCACCCCCATAGTGCCTTTTTTAGGCAAGGCTCAAATTCTAAACCTACCACCCTAGAAAACAAAAATGGGAAGAAACAGAGGGTAATGCTGCTCAATGCCAGAAGTCTAAATCTCAAAATGTACACACTCGAGGCCCTTCTCAGTATGGAGAGCATCGATGTCTGTGCTGTAACTGAAACCTGGTTCAAGGCTCCTGAGAGCACCCCGGCACTATTATGTTTTACCTCATATCATGCGTTCTGGCCCCAAAACCCAGACCACACCACAAAAGGAGGGGGTGTATCCATATTCATAAAGGATACCCACACCTCCAGGTTGGTGGCAACGCACGAAGCTTCGGAAACCATCCAGGTGCAACTAACCATAGGCAAAACTGCTCTACAAATTGTGGCATGCTACAGGCCACCCTCTCAAACTCAGGAACCCCACACAGCCTTCCTGAAGACACTGGAGGGTATAAATGCATCTCCAAACACCATCATATTGGGTGACTTCAACTACCCGAATATAGACTGGGAACATTACTCAAGCCCTAACTTTCTAGCCCAATGGTTCCTGGAGTTCATAAATTCAAATGCCATGGAACAGCTAGTCACTGTTCCCATGAGAGGAGAAAATATACTAGATCTCATTATCACAAACATGGGGACAAAATGCTCCACACCGAAGTATATCCCTCATTGGTGAGATCTGATCATAAACTAATCTCACTGGAAATCCACATCCCGCCCCCCCCCCCAACAAAAAAGACCGCAGTGAAGAACTTCTCTAAAGCAAACTTCACACTACTCAAGACTGGTGTGGTATCTTTCAAGGCCCCTGAGCCAGTGGAAACCACAACCCAAGCTGCGGAAGCCCTTACAAATGCCTTCTATGAACACCTCCAGGACTGCATGGATCAGGCAATCCCAAATAAAACCAAGACTCTTTCCACAAAGGGCAAACGTCCAGTCTGGTGGACCCCAGCCATTAACAAACTTTACAAAAAGAGGAGAAAGCTATTACATGATAGAACAAAATCCATAAAAGGGAAGTCACCCCTGATCATTATTAGTAAAAAAATACGAGCACTCATAAAATCAACTAAGGCCAATTTTGAGAGAAAAATTGCCATGGATTCAAAGGACAATCATAAGGCCTTTTTCAGCTATGTTAGGAACCTGGGTGGAAACTCCCAGATATGCTCAGAATTAGTCCAAAATGATACAAAAATCACTGAACCCACAGACATTGCCAACATACTGGCAGACAGGTTCAGTGCAAACTTCTCCCCCCCTAAAGGAGAGATAACTATCCTAGCGGAGTGTAGCCTCCCAGACATCTCAAATGCGCAGGTGAAAGCTGCTCTCTCTAAAGCTAAAAACACAGCATCAATGGGACCGGATGGTGTCCCCAGCTGTGTGCTACACGAGCTAAATGAGGAATTAAACCTGCACATAAGGCAGCTGTTTAATCTCAGCCTTACCACAGGATACATGCCCAAGGAGTGGCGTACGGCAACTGTGGTCCCACTCCACAAAGACGGTGCCTCTACTGACCCTGGTAATTACCGCCCCATAAGCTTAACAAGTCTAGTCTGCAAAGCTATGGAGAGTATCATAATGGAGCTCATAAACAAAGATATAGGGGACTTGCAGACATTGGACCCGACCCAGTTTGGCTTCGTCAAGGGCAGATCATGCCTTTTGAACTTGGTCGACTTCTTCGAAACAGTCACCAAGGCCATTGTTGAGGGAAAGGCAGTCCATACAGCCTACCTTGACCTTACAAAGGCTTTCAACACAATACCCCACTCGGGTATTGTAGAAAAACTTACCAGCTTAAATGTAAACCCATATGTCACAAGATGGGTTGCAAACTGGCTTAAGGACAGAACCCACAGGGTTAGAGTTGCTGGGGCTATGTCAGACTTCAAGCCGGTCACAAGTGGTGTCCCACAGGGCTCGGTCCTTGGCCCCCTATTGTTCGGCATCTGCTTCTCAGAAGTACAGGACAACATGGGAGGACTTTGGCTGACAAAGTTTGCAGACGACTGCAAACTGGGCGCCATAGTGGAAAGTGCATCGGACACGGATATCCTTCAGAAGGGACTCACGGAAACAGATAGCTGGTGCCAGAGCTATGGCCTGAAGTTAAACGCCAAAAAATGTATAGTCATACCCTTCGGGAAAAACAAAGTAACCCCAAGCTACCATATAGGTGGCAATCCACTAAGCACAGAAGAGGTTATCAGGGACCTGGGGACCCAGGTTGACAGTGGCCTTTCTTTTAACACTCACGTTGCTAAAGTGGTTAGAAAGACCTTCTACATTGCCCACCTGATCATGAAGGGATTCACATCCAGATCTAGTGAGGTCATTGTTCCCCTGTACTCTTCACTTATCAGACCAATGATCGAGTACAATGCCCCATTCGGGATGTATCTCACCTGACATCTGCAGCAATTGGAGAGACCCCAAAAGTTCCTCACCAAAAGGATAAAGGGACTCCAAAATCTGTCATATACTGCCAGATTGAAGAAACTCCAGCTCTATTCAGTCGCATACCGTCTGCTCAGAGGTGACATGTGCCTGACATACAAGGCCATGTCCAACCCGGAATTAATGGACATGCTCCACCTCAAAAAATCCAAATCCACCAAAACCACTAGAGCAAGCAACTTAAACCTTAGCACGGATATAAATAGGACGTGCTGGAGGGATATATTTATCACTCAGAGACTCCCTATGCTGTGGAATAAAATCCCGGTCCATGTGACGCAGAGCACCTCGCTGGCTCTGTTCAAGAGAAATCTTGACCTGTGGATGGGAGATCGTAGGTTTACCCCGGGAATCATCTCTGTGTCACTGCTGGACAGAGGCACAACAAACTAATGGGCACAGTATTTTTTCATATAAGGGGAGGCGTAAGCCACAAAACTTTGGGCTAGGCTTATAAATGCCTTAGGGCAGATAGCCTAGTATAAACCTATGAACCTATGAACCTATGTGTATTTAACAAGAATATTTTTAAATCAAACCCTTCATATTGCAACAGCTACCAATGAGAGATTGAGGAGAAAAGCCTTTTTTAATGCAAGTTTCTTCTTCAAAAAAGAACTGCTTTATGTTGAAGAGAATACCATATAAACCAACCAACACATGGATGACAAAAACTCTTCACGGCACTGTAAGGTAGGCATCATGGCTTCCTGTGGCCTCTGTATTCCATTTTAAACTTGTTCTGAGTCGGAGCATTTGTCTTGCAAACTAGCAGTCTTGTAACATGAAAATCAAGAGGTAGAAATGCATTCCCTTCCCTCTAACCTGACCACAGACATTGGCAGGAATACTGTGGTTGTGGTAGGCAATCAAGTACCACATGAAAGTAATACAAAGGACAACAAGCTACCAGTCCATCCATCCTCAACCCTTTTTCCCATTTTACACATGGGGTTGGGGACCACCAGTCATAGCCCCAAATGGTTCCACTATGATACCATCTATACCAAACACTCAAAACACACCTGCACAACACTTAATGCATGAAATTATACCATCAAGTATACAAATCCTTTGAATGGCATCACTCCCCCCCCCCCACACACACACACACGCACACACTATTCTCATTTCAGGATTGCTACAACTCGGAGAAACAGTAATCAGTGCAAAGTTAAAAAAAGAAATGTCCCACTCTTTCTTCAAGAATCAATAGTCTCAGAGTAAACATTAAACAATGTACTGTGATCCTTCATACATCAGTACAACGTGTAGGAAAAAACAAACATAAGGAGTAGAGCATCAATATACCATGCTTAAGGAAATGCAGACCAAGTCATTTAGAATTGAATTTCAGAAGGTAAACTACCTGAACATCTAATGAACAAGTAGGAGTCAAAAATATGCAAATGAGCGCTCCGTTTCCACCATTTTACTAGAGAAGCCACAACAGAAGTGTTGTTTGAATGTAATTATAAAGAAATTATAACTACCACAGTAGCTTTCTGTGTGAAATTTTGGATGTCTTTGATAAATAAAGAGAGAACACTTTGAAAAAAAACAATCCTGATTCACATGACTTAGGGATTTTAGGGAGTACTTTTATAATACAACCATACTAATAGTTTACTACAGGATATATCTGAACTTGACAAAATCCAGAAACTTGAATGACAAAAAAAGAAGTAGCAGGTTGTGAAGTACCATCATTTTGAACTTGGGCACTATCACAAATTAGGTTTAGGAAAGAAAGATCCAGATCTGGTCTCAAAGCGTTTTCTTTCTTTGGCAATAAAAGCATCCTTGAATAAATATTTTTACATCTAGGAAAGATGAACTGGTTCTGTCACTCCCTGGGACAGACTCTGGTCTGGTGAATGAGGGATTACTCCCTGTAAAGGAGGAATTTCCTCCCACTGCCATCCATAACCTTGATGAATGAGTGTCAGAACTCATTTGCCTGAAACTATCTGTTGCCACAGAGAAAAGTGGAATTTCTGACTTTCTGGTAGGGCATGGTTGGGGGGAGGACAAGATCCCTTAAATAGTCATTCTGATTTGTTGGACCATCTTTGGTTTTATGAGGTTCCAGAATTTTCTTTGGAACCCCTTGCCATTTTTTCTTAAACATCTGTTTACCTGCATTTTGTTAAGACAATTTATTTATTTATTTAGTTGCCAAAATTGGATGAGGAATTGGAGAATCCCTTAAAACATTTTGAAAAGGAGGACTGAAAAATCTGGAGAGATTCCATGTATCAACTTAACCGTTTTGTTACACTTTTTGATCACCTCTGCAACAGAGGGGCCAACAACTAAATCTCTACCTGAAGGAGAATTTTAAAATCTAATTTTTAACACCATCTGGGAGGTTCTGAGAACACTGCCAGGTAAACCTCCTCAAAACAGTGGCCATAGCCGTGGAAGGACTATCAACACATTCATACATAAACTATAAACAATGAGTAGTGATTTGTACAGTGCAAGAAACAAAATTATTTAAAGTAGATTTTTCTTCACAGGAGGAAACTGCAAATAAATTATTCCTCATACTTTCAAAATTAGTCACAATAAAGTTTAAGATGGGCACCTGACAATTCAGAATTCTGAAAATCAAAGTTGTAGAAGCATTCACTTTTTCCTATACTTACAAATAATCTTCCAATCCTTATCAGAAAGAGTAGGAATAGAATTAACTAAATGCTTAGCAGCAGAAGGATTAACTAAAACTGCAGCTGCTGGATCAGGTTTGGGAAGAGGGTATAAAAACTTAAAAGACTGAGGAACTTTCTACATCCTAGCTGTATTTTTAGGGGCAGCTGGCTATCAGGAAAATTGCAGGCAGTAACAAACATAACCTTCAAATATGACAAAAATGGAGGAATGGGTGAAGGTTCTGGATATTCCTTGTGTTGCAGCTCATAGTATTTTTTAGGGACTGAGAAACCACTGTATTCTCCCACTGACAAAACTGGCACATTCTGGACATAGTCTCAAAGAAAGAGAAACCCCCACAGGAAGAATCAGAAACTGAGCCTTCCTTTTAGTTTGAATCAGAACTTCTAGGAAAAAAGCCTTTATTAGTCACTTTTCCTTACTGCCCAGATTAAAAATCTTGAATCTCTTCAGGAAAAGAGGAAACCCTCTTTATTTTACCAGAAACTACTTGATAAGAAGGATCAATAGACTGAATTAAACCATGAGCTAGACCTAGTAAACTACTCCTAAGGAAATTTGAACAGGAGTCGATACACATTTAGTTTTCTGTTTCTTTTTGACAGGAAAACTGAGTCAACAGTGCTATCAATGGAATCAACAGCTTCCCCAAAGATGGGCAGAACATTCTGTCCAAACAAGGAAGCCTTCCCTATTCCCTCTCTCAGCTGCGGCAAGAGTGGTTCTCCCTTTCCCACTGAGTGGACTTCATCAGCCAAAGAGGACATGGCTAACCACTGGTCCATAATGGCTGTAGCTGCTACACCGGAGAGATCCAGAGTAAACAAGTGGCCTGAGGTACAACTAATGGCCTCAGCGGAGTCATTCACCTGTGGCTGAGGCAAATTGCTAGCTTGCAGTGGTGATAAAAGTTGTTGCCTTAATTTTTTCTTTTTGTGTCTGGAAGAAGGGCCGATTGTGGGATCAACAGTTTTTTTCGTGGTCAGGCCAAAAATGGTGCCTCTTTCCTGAGGAAAAGCAGCAGCAAAAGCCAGTAAAAAAAAAAATAAAAGTCTTTAAAAGTCCACTTTTTCACATAAAAACACAGTAAAAAGTATTTTAAAATGCTTTACTATCCCAAGAGGTAAACAAAATGGCTCCCTATTGAAATGCTGACACTCGAAATGCCGACTGCCGGCAAGCCAAGGAGAGAAGAACAAAAACACAAGTGAAGAGCAAATCTCAAAAATCTCCCTTCTCCTTTAAACGTCTTTTTGGAACTGGGGCATGCCCTTCCAATACCCCCCCCCCAAACTTATATATACTAGCTCCAAGATCACCATACCTCAGAGAAAAAGGAATATTCTGTGAAATGGCATGTCAGACTTGGTATACGTAAGTCTGATCTTTCTGCCATTCAGTCTCTGTATTTTGGGACTCATTCTACTGGGTCCCGACATTTCAAATGGTTACCCAAATAAACACAATTTCTCTACAGAAAAAATGGTTTGCAAATACTTTAAACAATGTTTAATCTAAAAAAGAGTGCTTTCATTTAAAAGTACAATACAGTCTTGAGGCGGGCCACTAAAGCACAAATTCTTAGCTTTAAAATAACTTTCCTGAACAGAAAAGCATTATTTAACAAGACTTTTAAAATGGAAGGCTTTTTTTCCATAAAGGGAACTTATCTGTTCAGCAAAAGAATAGCACAAGCCAACCATCGAGTCTCAAAATCATCAGAGGAGCATACTTTTTGGCAGCCGAAAAAGCACTAAAGGACTTGTCATGCAAACCTGAATTTTTAGTGAGCTCAGCTCAAGCTGACCGATGGTTTGGGCACATGGAAGGTGCCCTGAAGCTTTGAAAGCTGACCAACAGAATATAGCCCATATAGCCAAAGCTACTGCAGCAGTGCTCAATATGATGAACATTCCTCCTTCATGGGAACCAAAAACATCCTGGAGTACAAACTCTTGCCCCTTTGTCAATGAGTTACTGTCTGAATAGTACCTTAAGCCAAGAGGCCCTGAAGAAAAGGTGGAAAATGAGGCATCTGGCAAGGAAAAGCCTGAGGAATGCATGAAAAGGGAGGAAGAGACGTCTACACAATATGGTAGCTGTTGTGAATAATAGATAGAACCCGTGTCTGTTTTGATCTTTTGCCAAATGGGAAAGGACAGAGATGGCCTTTCAGATAGAGGAACGTGGCTGAGAAAAATAGGTAGATAGTGAAATTAAAGCAGGCTTGTCTTGAAGATTTTTGTCTGCTAGTGTCATGATTTTTTTTTCAGAAAAAAATATTTTAACTGTTTTTTTTTACCCTTTATTTTGGATGATTACAGGACATGCTTTAGAAGAATAAGTCATTTGATACTTAGGAACACATATGTTTAAGGTCTTGCATGACCATTTGCTTGTGTTGCAATACTTTAAATAGATCTGAAGCATCACAGCCTATGAGATTCTAGGGTATTCAGATGAGAGTCAAAATTTTGTATTCACATTATCTGGAACAGATTGAAGATGAAGCCAGAAATACCGTCTAATGACTGACCTTGACCAAGCCACCATAGACGATGCATCATCAACTTCATAGCTACACTTACTCATGTGTCTAGCTACCTATGAGGCAAAACTAAGTAAAGAAGGGACTGAAGTTTTAGTATCAGACTCAGACATGTCTGCTAAACATCCCCCTACCCCTCAGTTTGGAAAGAAGGAAAAGTCATGTGTGTCATATGTGTTTGATGACTGATGGTCCTAAACTCCAAAATAGCAGAGATATGTACCTTCTTGCCATATCTGTTCATGGCTCCACTATCCTTGTTAGATGGCAGTAGTTTGGAAGAAGCAAGCAGCTTAGTTGGCTTGTCAGTAGAGAAACAGGAACTACAGAAGGGATTCTTAGACAAAAAACTTCTAAGCCTCAGGGATCTTGTAGAATCTGCCCAGCTTTTTAGAAGCAGGAAGCTGAAACTCGGAAGCTTGATAAACAGAGGTGAAGGTATCCAAACAACAGCCTCTACAGCAGGAGTCACAGCAGAAGGAGACTCCATATAGGGACTATCATAATATATATTTTGAATCTGAGAGCTCTTCCATTGAAAACACTCCATCACTTTGATAATAGTAGTACCTAGTACTAGATAATAGTAACCCCAAAGGAGAGTTCTTCTGCCTGGGAATCAGGGGAAATGTTTTCTCTGCATCAGAGCCCAAAAGAAGAGGGCAATGAATCTGGAAAGAATTAAGGTAAAGGCTCCTCCCCAAAGTCTCAATACAGGAAACCATGAAGCATTGATAATAGGTCTAGATATTCAACAGGCCTTTGACTCCTTAAATTGGGGTTATTTATTTAACGTATTACAGTTATTTGACCCCCCCCCCCTTTTTTATAACAATGATAAAGAAAATCTATGAAAATAATCTAGCATATGTCAAATTAGGTCACTTTACTTCCAAAGCAATCTAAATCACTAGAGGTACTAGACAAAGATGTCCCATGTCCCCTATCCTATTTGCTCTGGCCATAGAAATACTTGCCATTTTAATACATAATAACCAAAAGATAAGAGGTATAAATATATATGACCAATATATTTCTAAAATAATGATGTTGCTGATGATGTCTTACTTACCTTACCCAACTCTAAGGAAGTGCTAGATGAAGTGAATATAGTAACAACAAATTTCCAAAAAATATCAGGACTCTCCTTCAACAAATATAAATCAAAATATTTATTAAATAAAAAAAGAACATACAAGCTCCAGTAAATCATATTATTGGAAACCAAGTTTCAACTCTAGACTATTTAGGAATAGTCCTAGGCAAGATTATAGAGGAAACCTTACAGCTTAACTATGCTAAAGCCATAGACTTAATCAAGACGTCAATAAACAAATGGAATAATTTGTTTATAACATTTGTTGATAGGTTACAACTGATAAAAATGGTTTTGTTACCTAAAATGTTATGTATAGCACAAGCCCTTATACTTCCACCTGGAAATCCTTAAAGAAATCACTTCAGCTCTGATGAAATTCCTATGGTACCCCCAAAAGAAATAGAGTTGCATATTCTCATCATATCAGAAAATGGGAATGGGGGGGTTAAAATTCCCAGAGATTGAAACTTATATAAAGGCATCTATAATTAAAATAGTGATGAATTCAATAAATCCTAGATATTCTTCCAATTGGAAACAGTTACACTCCATTATACTAATGAATGAAAATTGTTTATCAAAGAATGCTTTGGTAACGAACAAAGATAAGATATGGCACTATTTAAGTTTAAATTTACAGTATAGTACAACAAAATTAACTAAACTAACACTAATAAACAATATTTTGATGTGTTTAGAAAATTCATCTACACAAATTTAGATATAAAACTGTGGCATAGCTTTTTAATATCATTTACTATTACAAGAGATTTCCTTGATAAAACACATAGAGAAATGTTTGGTTTATGGGAAAATAATAACCTATTTTGTTAGTTGCAATGTATTGAAAACAACAAGCTCTGAACACACAAAGTATATTGTCAGCCTATGGCCTATCCCCTAATGACTGATTGGTTCTTCAGTGTCACAGTATACACTAAGGATCTGTGTAGAATAATACATAACTCATCCTTTAAAACCATACCAAAAATTATAAACTGGATTTTTGCAATTCTATACAACAATATCAATTTTAAGAATAAATTATCATATCTATATAACACTTTGTCTATAAGACAGCTCCTAAAGATTCTTACTGGCAATACCTAACTAAAGGGTTTCAAGTATCATTATCAATGGAAGATAAAACAAACATTTTATTTTCAGTTAAACTAACTTCTTACTCACAATTATGGAGGATTTTTCATTGGAAATTTCTACATAGATCCTTTTTGACACCTGAGAAACTCTCAGAAATGAACCCTTCAAACAGCAAGTTATGTTGGAGATATCATCTGTCCACTAATGCTGACTGGTCTCATATTTTTTATGACTGTACTAATATTAAACCATATTGGAATGAGATTAACAAATTTCTTCAAGCAATCTATACTGATATATTTGTTTTGCCAAAGTCTTTAATTTTATTGAATGTTGTTAATAGTAATAATATGAAGAAAGATGACCTGTATTTGTTGTGGACAATGTTAGCAACAGCTAGAAAATGTATAACTAGAAGATGGAAATGTAAAGTAGCACCCACAATTGAGGAATTCCTATCATCGCTGAAGAAATGCATACTAATGGAGAAAAGAACTAAAGAGTTAAGAACTTTTCCTAAGCCATTGGTTAATAGTCCGTGGAGGAACGTTTTGAATGTGATTGATACCCTGCAGATGGAACCAAACTCTTCCTAACTATCATAGTTTATATATTAACTTAGTATTTAACTACAAATGTTTTTATCTGAATCCTTTTTGTCAGGCGGAATGTAAATACTGCAAATAGTTATTGAATGTTATGAATGTATTAAATTATTGTGTTATTTCATCAAAATAAAAATCATCTGAGTAAAAAAAAAAAAAAAAAAAAAAAAAAAGTTGTTTCCCTAGTTCTTTTAGAGGGAGTGGAAGAAGAAAAAAGACAATGGGAGAAGGAACTGACAAACCTTGAGGAGGCTTCAAAGTCATAAAGGGCTTAAACAGCCCTTGAGTGAAATCTTGCTGCTCCTTTTTGAGGTCCTTAACAACAGTAGTCACTTGCTTAGTCTTCTGTTTCATTTTAACAGGGATGTCCACCCTGACAAATTTCAGAGGTTCCAAACCCTGATGTAACTCTATGAGGGGAACCTAGAATCTCCTCCCTCATTAAAATTTTCTAAATCTTCCTGAGCCCTTCAGAAATTACCAGCCACCGTACCTCCTTGCCATCCTCATTGAATGTTGGCTCAGCTTCAGAGGATGCGTGAGTATCATGCCCAATATTGGCCTCCCTCAGGGTCCCAACAGAGGGGGCAGGTGTCTGATTCAGTTGTTACACACTCGCTTCATCCAACACAACTGAGACATGCAGCAGAGGTCTTAATTTCTTCGATTCCTTTTTTAAATGCTGTTGGACATCCAGGTGTGAAGATTACAAAGCCATAGAGCCTTCAGCAAGGAGTTTAATGCAATGTTTTTAGAGGTAAATGGAAATATAGGAAAGATGGCTGCGCAGGGTTTTAGGAATGAAGGTCTGGCAAATAGCACATGGCCAATGGTCATGCTCAGCATCCAAACAAAAAAAAGCACTTACCTTCTCTATCTTTATGAGGAATATGCCTCACACACACACACACACACACACACACACACACACACACACACACATTTCCCCTTTCTGGATGGCATGTACCTAGAAGAAAACAAGCAAAAAGAAAAGGAAGAGTCCCCACTGGAGTACTTATCTGCCTAAGACTCCGTAAACAGTACTCAAGATACCAACATACAACCTTCAGACAGAAATCAAAATGCTGTGTTCACACTAGTGGCAAAGAAGCTATGAGGGTTTAGGGCTTGTACATCACATATCTAACTTACACCATGGATGCAGGATTTACATCTGACATATGACACATGGAAGGGCTAGACATTGGTATGTTGGGTGGACATACGGCTATCCTCGACAGGATATCCCTAGTGAAAGGAATACTGCAACATGACTTAGGAAAACATTCATTGGTGCACAGTAGATCAGACCTGGTATGCAGTATAACTACATACCAAAGTCAATTTGTAAATAAAAAGACACAATGGGATAAGACCTTTAGATGGTCTTGCCCTCTTGTACTACCTCAGTACATCATCTGCTAATCTCCCATGCAAATGACGCCACCCCTCAGTTCTATGCAATTCATGAACAGTACAGCAGAGTATGAGCTGATCCTAATGGAAATCAGTTCGAGTCCAGCTATGTACAAAGGATTGTACACCATTTATGAATAGAGTAATCCCATGCCCCTGTTAACATGTTGCTAAGCATACAACATTAATTAAAACTTTAGCGCTGCCCAAACAAGAAAACTCCCAACAATATCAATGTATGGCAGGAAAATTATATACAGGCAACAAAGTTCCCCAAGGTGCTGGTAAGCTTGCTACCTCAATAAAATCAGTCTTGCCCTCACAATAGTGATGCTTGTGAACTCCCACGTAGTACAAGATCCCCTTAATATGCTAAGGTAATGGGCCTTGCCTCCATCATCATGCCCGACTGTGATATCTTTATGAATCACAGTCAAACTTAACAGTAGGGCAAAGGATGACTATGTACAGAAATATGTATTTTTCAACACAGATGTTTCCTATTGTGCTGTTTTGCACTAATGCAACACAGTACAGTATACCAGCTGTTTGGCTGCTGAGTGGGGGTGAGAATGAATTTGGTACAGGAGTACATTGTACACCAGTGATGCATTCAAAGCTGTGGAGATTTTCCACTGCCATTAAGGATTGTGATTCATGTCAGTGAGTCATGATCCATTATGGTGGTGTACAAGACACAGTGCGCAGAAGGCATATGTCCCTTGGTGCACTATGTTTACAAACACCACGATTCATCTGATATCAATTCCTGTGAGGTGAGAAAAAGCTGTGACTACAATAGTACGTTTAACACATCTGAAATTCCATTGGTTGTTTTACAAAATACATTTCAGAGGACATAAAATCACAGTGTGCCATTTAAGTGCTTTTGGCAAGAACCACTCCTACGAGCAATCAACACCAAAAAGATGAGGCCATTGCATGACAGTTTATACAGCCTTAAAACTGTTGGATTTTATTGCTGATATGAGATAAATTATTTTTGCTGACCACTTCTGCTCAAGCTGTAAATATATCTGATAGCTACAGAAACTCAAATCACAGCTATCTGCTGCAGCGAATAAAGGAAAGCCCTGATTTCTTAATTAGTTCCTACTGGTACCTAGGAATGTAGGCTATTGTGAAAGACAATTTTCTGCCACAACCAAACAAAAAAAACTGCAGCAGTTCAAAGAAACAGCAATACTTCTGGGGCAAAGTGCATTTTTTATGAAAAGGACAGTTTCAAAATAAGAACTGTAACAGTGTGTGTGTGTGTGTGTGTGTTAAATCTAGTAAACCATAGATTATACACATAGTAATGACCTTGCATGTCAGTGATCAGTTGTTGGAAAAACTACAAATGCATTAGAAAAACAAGAAAATAGTACAGAAATGGGTCAAACCCTGTTCTTGAAGAGCTTTTTCAGCTCCTGTGTTACATATAAAAAAGTAACTAACAAGTACAGCTGTTACCAGAGTATAAGACCAGTTGAAAAAGTACAGAAGTGTACCAATGTAATGCTTTAAACTAGTAACAGGTATACAATAAAGATACTCATTCTCTTCATTCTACCAGGCGATTCTCTTCCAAAACTCTCAACGACAGAAAAATAAGAACTATGTCAGGATTTGTTGTACTTGTTCTGCCAAGGACTCATATTTGACATCAGTCAGTGATTTAAAGATGCTGGTCAATCAGGAAGTTATTGTTACTGTACAGACTGTAAAATAGCACTGTGTATTGCATGTAGGAACATACTACAGAGTCTGTAATGTAAGCCTAAGACATTAAAAGTCTTTTGGCTTTTCCCGGTTAGGTGTCGCCACAGTGGAACTCCAGTCCACTCGTGATTGGCAGTGGATTTTTACGGTGCCGAGTTGCCAGCCCGATGCCCAACTTTCAAAGAAGGCACATCCATTCACACTCACACCTACCTGCATGTCTTTAACATCAATCAACCATGGGGAGGACATGCAGACCCCACACAGAAGGCACTCTAGCCGAGAATCGAATGGGAGAATCTCTTGCTTTGAGGCGACAACGCTAACCGCTGCACCACCAAGGCTTAAGACATTAATGTCTTAAAATAAATATGTGATTGTATGTGCACTGCTGTATGTGTGTGCATATATGCGAGTCTACATTTTATCACTTCTAATAATTTACAGCCTCTTATATCAGAATTTGTTTTCTAAACCAATTAAAAATAATGTCAACAAGCTTTAAACAACTCATTTTGCCCTGCAATGTATGTACCCTGCAATTTATATTTTAAGTTTATCCTCCAGTGCTGCTTTTATGAGAAATTTAAGACAACCCATTACTGTCATTTGTATGTACTACATTATTACAATATCAGCCTATTGCCATTAACTGTTTATAGTCTTCAATGTTCACTAAGATATGGTTCACAATAAATGTACAACTGTATACATCAAAATATGGTGGTTTTACAACACCTGAAGGAAAACACATCTTCATTTGTTCCTAAAAGTGATGTTTTCAGGAAAATTAAATATTCAGATAGAAAAACATTATTGGTAATAGTGCAATGTCATCCAAAATTAAGATACAGCTCAATCCTTGTTTTAGTGAATAAAAGTAAACTCTAAATACAATATGCAAATGATTATCAAAGTCTCTTGCACCATAAAGTTTAATAGAAAGGCTGAGATCCAGATGGGTGCTTTGCACTAAGGGCAGGTAGTTATGTGGTGAATCAGCACAGAAGCAAAATTACTGGGAATTGCCTGACTCTGTGCCACATAGTGATGAAGCTCTGACTGCAATCTATGTGACAGGGTTTCACTAATGGCCCTGGCATTGGAGGAGGCAGACGGGGAGGGGTGTGGTCATCTCACTTCTCCCGGGGACGGGAGGGGGTTAATATGCACTCAGAGCAACTTCCCAGGTGCAAACTGGGAAAATCACCTCTTGTGCCACAAGGACAGGGTCAGGCTCTTTGGCAGGAAAGCTCCTCATGAAGTGAGGGGATGGCCCCCATGGACACCCCGCTGCATGTCACTTCCCATTGCCTTTCCAAATGCGAGCAGTTAGACCTGGGGAAACTAAGAAAAAATCCTCAAACCACCCATGATGGCTCCTCCTGGCTGCGCCTCCCCCCAGTGATGGGGAACAAGTGGGACAATTAACCAAGGGGTTGGGGGGTGATGACTGACAGTATTTTGAATCATTTGTAGAAGATGGCTGAATCCCAGTAAATGAGAGACTGTGTATCAACCAAACAAAGTAGGGGGGTAAAGTTGGTTTACCCTGTTTTGTTTTATAAGACAAAATATGTATGGATTTTTTTAGTAAGAAATGTTTGAGTTATGATGTATCTAAGTTAAAGACATACTGTACTTCACATATGATATTTTACTTAAGGTATGTGCACTTAAAGGAAAGTTGTATTTCAAAAAGAATGTTAGTATAGCAGTTAAAACATATGGACAAAAGGTGAGGCCTTGGGGTACAGATCTTGAAGATGGGAAGAAATGTCGAGCTTTATCATACAAAAGTAGTACACAATGTTTATACCAAAGGAGGATATTAGGTTCATAGGTAGGTACTAGGCTATCGGCCCTGGGGCCTATACAAGCCCAGCCAAAAAGATACCCTGGCTTTTGCCACCCAAGAAAATTATTTTCCTGTGCCACTGTCGAGCAGAGCCACAGAGGTGATCCCTGGGGTGAATTTCCTATTTCGTATTTCCCATCCAATCATCAAGATTTTTCTTGAAGAGTGCTAATGGGGAGCTTTGTTTGATATAGGTAGTTTATTCCTGAGTATGGGAAGTCTCTGGGACAGGAATCTATCCCTCCAGCATGTTCTGTTTATTGTGGGGACAAGGTTTAGGTCCCTAGAGCATGTAGCTCGGAGGGATTAGGATTTCTTTAAGTGGAGCATGTCCAACAGCAATGGGTTTGACATAGCTTTGTATGTTAGACAGAGATCACCTCTGAGTAGGCGATATGCGACAGAGTAAAGCTGGAGTTTTTTGAGACGGTCTGCGTAGGGCATCTATTTAAGACTGGTAATCCTCTTTGTGAGGTATTTCTACGGCCTTTCCAGTTGCTGTAGATGTCGTGTGAGGTACATACCAAAAAGGGGCGTTGTACTCTATAATGGGTCGAATGAGTGATGAGTAGAGGGGAACAATGACCTCTTTTTTTCTGGATGAAAAACCTTTTGTGATGAGGTGTGCCACGTAGAAGGATTTCCTGACTACTGTGACGATGTGATTATCAAAGGAGAGACTACTGTCCACCTGTGTCCCAAGGTCTCTTATCACACTTTTGGTGTTAAGTATACTACCGCCTATGTTGTAGTTTATGGGTACAGAATTTTTACCAAAGGGGATGACAATGCACTTTTTGGCACTGAGCTTGAGGCCATGGCTTTGACACCAGGCATCTGTCTCAGTGAGGCCCTTTTGTAGGATGTCCACATCATTAGGAGATTCGATTATGGCTCCTAGTTTGCAGTCATCTGCAAACTTTGTTAGCCAAAGACCTTCTTTGTTAGCCTGGACTTCAGAGAAGTAGATACCAAACAGGAGAGGACCCAGGACTGAACCCTGTGGTACTCCACTTGTCACTGTTCTGAAGTCGGATTTGGAGTCTGCTACTTTCACAATGTGGGTTCTGTCAGTGAGCCAGTTGGCAAACCATCTTGTGACATAGGGATTTATACCTAGTTTAGTGAGTTTATCTATAATTCCAGAGTGGGGGGTGGTGTTGAAAGCCTTGCAAGATCTAGATAGGCTGTGTGAACCACCTTACCCTTGTCTACAGCTTTGGTGACTGCTTCAAAGAAGTCTATCAGGTTTAGGAGACATGATCTGCCTTTTACAAACCTGAACTGGTTGGGGTCCAGAGTTTGGAGATTACCAATGTCTTTGTTTATAAGTTCCATGATGATACGTTCCATGGCCTTGCAGACCAGGCTCGGCAGGCTAATGGGGTGGTAGTTCCTAGGGTCTGTGGTGGCTCCCCCCTTGTGCAGTGGGATAACTGTCACAGTGCACCATTCAGCAGGCACAAAGCCTGAGGTGAGGCTATGATTGAACATGGTACTTAGGTGAGGTGCCACTTTGTTCTGTAGTTCATATAGAACGCAGCCTGGGATGTTGTCTGGTCACATGGATGCTGTGTTCTTGGCTTTGGAGAGTGTGGTTTTTACCTGTGCAGTGGTGATTACAGGAACTTTGTATTCTTCCGGTATAGAGATGGGCTCTTTAGGAGGTGAGAGGGGGGTAAGGTTAGCACTGAACCTATCTGCTAAGATGTTGGCAATATCAGTTGGGTCTGTATATTTAGTGCCATTGTGCTGTAACTCAGAGCAGATCTGAGTGTTGCCATTGAGATTCTTGACATATCTATAGAATGCTTTGTGGTTGTCTTTAGAATCAGTGGCGATTTTGTTTTTGTAACTAGCTTTGGAGAATTTTATCAGGGATCGCAGCTTCTTACCGAGGCTGACCAGGGAGCTCCTCCACTCATGGGATTTTACTCTCTGTTGCAGCAGTTTCTTCCTTCTGTTGTACAGTTTGTTTATGGCAGAGGACCACCAGATTGGCTTCCTTTTTTTGGAGGATAGCATCTTGGTTCTGTTTGGGATAGCACGATCCATGCACTCATGTAAGTGCTTATAAAGTGCAATTGTGTAGGATTCAGTAGTCGTAACTGTATTGTCCATCTGCATGGGTGTCATAAAGTTCACCACTTCTGTCTTAAGAAGCATGAAGTTGGCTTTGGAGAAATTTTTTTACCATGGTTTCCTTAATGGGGGGTGGGGGCAGGATGTGGATATCTTGGGTAATTAGCTTATGGTCGGATCGGACCAATGAGGCGTTGACTTCAGGTGTGGAACACCGGTCACACATGTTGGTAATGACTAGATCTAGGATATTGTTGCTCTTGGTGGGGTGTGGATAAGTTGATCCAGGGCAATGGAGTTTATTAATTCCAGAAAGCGTTGAGTGAAGGAGTTGGTACATGAGTAGTTTTCCCAGTTAATGATGGGGTAGTTGAAATCGCCCATTATTAGGGTGTTTGGTTGAACCCTAATATTTTCCAGTACATCAAGAAAAGAGGAGTGGGAATCCTGGGGCATGGTGAGTGATCTGTAGCAAGCTACAATTTGGATTGCAGTTTTGCCCAGAGTTAGTTGCACTTGGATAACCTCGGCTGCATTATGCTGAGCAACTAGCCTGGAGGTGTGGATATCCTTAATAAATATGGACACACCTCCGCCTTTGGTCTTCCAGTCCAGGTTACATGGCCAAAAAGTGTGGTATGAGTTATAGCCCGGTAGTGCAGGGGTGCTCTCTGGGGCCTTGAACCAGGTCTCAGTCACTGCACAGATATCGATGTTCTCCATTTTAAGGAGTGCCTTGAGTGAGTGCATTTTGATTTAGACTTCTAGTATTGAGTAGCATCACCCTCAGTTTTTGCTTGCCTGTTCCTGTTATGGTGGTGAATTTGTCATTTGAACCTTGCCTAAAAAAGGCACTATATGGGGCAGCAAGAACCTTAGCCAGTATCCGGAATCCCAAGGGTGACAGGTGCAGGCCAACTCTGGCAAAGCATTGTGGTTTGTCGACCATGTCATCCCAGGCAGACAGATACTGGATCCCTTTAGAATGGCACCAGAAGCTTAGCCAATTGTTGAAGTCAATCATTTTGTCCTTGTACTGTGGCATCATTCTGGGTGATGGCAGAATGCTACTCAGGGCTAGGGTCATACCTGCCTGAGCTACAAGATCGGAGAGCTCTTCCATGTCTCTTTTCATGTAGTCCAGGAAGGTATGTCTCAGGTCGTTCACACCAACATGGACAATGTCAGAGTCATATTTGTACTTGTTGTGGAGTGACCTATGTGCGTGGGTTATGTGACGGATCCTGGCACCTGACAGGCAGCTGACAGTAACCTTCCCCTTGTTTAGCCTGGTGAGTGGGACATCAGTGTGCCTGACTATAGAGTCACCTATGACTAGTGTGTTGGTTAATTTGTTTTGCCTTATTGGCTGTGGTTGAGTGGCACACTGAGTCTGCGGGCTGTGTGTCATTTGGGTTGTGTTGGGGGTGGAGGTTGCTTGCATTTCTGCTTTGGAGGTCTCTGTTGCTTGAACTGATTATTATTGAGAGCCTCCATGAATGTTTTTGTGTTTCTATGTGTGGATTTTGGTGGTGTAGATTTAGTGAGACTATGTGATGAGTGTGGTGTGGTGCAAGTGTTTACCTTCTCCTCTTGACTGTCAAGTTCAGTCTTGATTGGAGAGAGTTTTACCTCCAGTTTGGCTAGATAAGTGCATCTCTCACAGGTTGTAGTGTTGGGTGGTAGGAGGAGAGGGTTGTGTGTGTACATGAGGCAATTTCTACATTGCCCCAAGATGCCCAGATTCATCAGATAGACAGGAGAGAACACTGGGAGCTGACCCTTGGACATGCCTGAATAAAAAACTATGTTCCTCTAGATAAGTGAGGAAAGTGAGTACAAGAGCTGTTTTTCTCTAAGCAAGTGAGGAAAGTAAGTACCAAAACTGTTTTCCTCTAGGTAATGAGGAAGGTTGAGTGCTGTAGTAATTAATAGGTTATTTAGTGCTTACAAGTTCTGAACAAGTCCTGATCATGAATAAGTAAATTCAAGTGCTAAAACTAAGAATCTGTATCTGGACTAAACTAGTTACAGGATAGGGGGGAAACAAGTGCAAATGCGGGCTTTTAAATCAGAAAGTTGAGAGAGATGGAAAAACTGCCCAAATGGCCAATAACTACAATTTCTGGGCCAGGACCACTCCTTATGTGGTAGATAGGTTACCTAGTGCTTAGAACTCCCACTGATAAGCTAGAAGGCTTCCCTCCAACACAGAAAGCTTGGGGGGCTCAGAAGCTTATATACAGTCCTGGATACAGCAAATCTGAATCTGGACTACACTAGTTACAGGAAAGGTATTTTTTTTTATATATACAGAAAAGTAGCTAAAACAGCAGTAATAATTCAAATGCAGTGCAAGCTAACACACTTGAGTATGTAGCAATGTTAGACCAAACAGTTTAAAAAATGCAATTAAATTAAAAATGACTAAAAACAAGTGCAGAAGGAGTCTATTAGGTAGAATGAGGTAAAGAGATGGGACTGGGGGGTGTCCCAGATCAAATCTACAGTGGGGGCGGGCAACTGCAAAAGCCTCCAAATTTAAACAAGACAGGAATAGGAAGGGTGGGTATGGGAAAACCAACACCTTCAGCACAGATCTGAAAAAAACTATACAGTGAAGCAAAAGTAGCAGTGCACAACTCTGAAGTCAGCCAGCAATGATATAAAATTAGTCAAACAATTACCAGTACACATCTCTGAAGTGCCAGAAAAATATACTCAGCTCTATATCTCCAGATAGTTTGAAGAGCACTCTGTCAGGACACAGGAAGGCTCCAAGATTTTGGGTGTAAAACTCCATGCATATATTCTGGAGCAAATGAAAATTGCACCACATTATCCATTTATACAAGATTTTACTTGGCATTTAGCCCATAATAAGTCACCAGTCAAGGGGCCAATGTTACACAATAGGACTCTCTAATGAAACTGCTTCTTTCAGAAAATGGAAACATTGCTACAACAAATGCAGTTATGTACTCACTTTAATGTTCCATCTGTGTTGTCCATTTTCATTCTTCTTTAACTGATGAATTCAGATCTGAGAATTGGCTGCTTCTACTAGATCCTTTGAAGGTGAAATACTGAGGTACCAGAATAAAATATTATGAGAATTCTACCCTGTTCATTGGTTATTGGATGCTGCGTTCCTGATACTGTTTTTTTTCACTTCTACTAGATCCTTAAATTCAAAATTCTAGAGCTCCTCCCTTTACCCATAGTGCCCTGTTAATCTAACATAACTCAGACTGTTTCCTGCCCCTAGATATAAAGGGATCACATCTTAAAAGGGTTAATAAAGACAGAATAAGAAAAGGAAGCTGGAGCTCAAACAAGGAACAGAGGTTCCCCAACAGAGCTCTTAGGTCGTTCCAGAAGCAAAGGGATGGGGTAGGTGGGTAGGAACTTAGGGAAGCCCTCATGAAGTGAGGGGATGGCATCCTTGGAGCAATTTTCATTTGCTCCATTACCAGCTTGGTGGCTATGGGCATCCTGAGGCAGCCTCAAACAAACTGATACAGTATGTGAGAGATGTATTTACACAATGTCACTGGAGGCAAAGTTCTCACATAAAAGTATTCCTAATGACAATAAAGTTGTCAGTAGTACACACACTGCAGCCTTCACACACAATTCATAGCAAACATATAGACCATATATGCTGGGACACTTAATTGTAACCTTCTTAAACCCCAAACACCTCCTAGATGAAATATACAGTTATAAGTATGAGATACACATAACAAATACCCTCAGCAGCCTCAAATGCACTCTTTCAAAACACCCACATCAACACATAGAGCCATATCTCATGGAGCCTCTACTTTTAAGCCCATAAGGCAAGCCACCAAACAATCCAACATTCTGGCCATTGGAGACTCCATCTTGAGACACACTGATGTCCCTCTCACCAGCACCAGACTGAGTAAGAAGAAAGTCATGGTCAGTTGCTTATCAGGGGCTAGGATCTGCCACATTATACATGCACTCAGGTCACTAGGCCACAAGTTCCAGTATGACTCAGTCACAGTCCCTGTGGGAGTAAACAACCTGAGACATACCTCCTTAGACTATATGAAGTGAGACATGATGGGGGCTCTCAGAATATGTGTCTGAGGCTGGTATGAGCCTAGCATTGAGCAGTATTTTACCTTCTCCAAGGATGATGCCACATTACACACAAAAGATGACTGACTAATAATTGGCTTAGCTTCCGGTGTCATTCTAAGGGGGTGCAATATCTATCAGCATGGAAAGAGATGGTCAACAGACCATGCTGCTTTTCCAGGGATAGTCTGCACCTCCCCCTCTAGGCTGTCAAATATTAGTTAAAACATTGCCTTCACCTAAACTGAACATACTTCTGACATAGCAAACCAAAACCAAGAAAATCTAAATGCTAGGAGTCTAAAGAAAAAACTCCTCTCCCTAGAGGTTCTCTTCACCATAGAGAATGCTGACACCTGTGCAGTCACTGAGACATAGTTTAAAGTCATGGACAACACACAAACAATGCAAGGTTATTACGTCTTCCATGCATTTAGACCAGCTACTACAGAGACAGGGACTAAAGGTGCTGGTGTCTCGATTTACATCAAAAATAAATATACCTCAAGGCTGGTCAAACCAGACAATAAACTTGAGCTGCTCCATGTTCAAATCACCATAGGCAAACTCCAATACCACTTCCTTGCAAGCTATAGGTCCCCCTCTGTGACCCAGGAAAGTCATACCATGTATTTAAACTTATTGGAAACACTCACCATCCAACCCAATACCATATTCATGGGTGACTTTCATTACCCCACTGTTACCTGGAAATCCTATATGACACCAAACGTACAGGCACAGAGATTCCTGTATTTTGTATACGCAAACTCCCTGGACCAGTTTGTCAATAAACCAACCAGGGGTGCAACCATACTGGATCTGCTCCTCGCTAATATTGGAGTGCTGCAAAGCCCCCACTCAGTCTTCCCTGGTAAGGTCAGACCACAAAATGATCTCCTTTGAAGTAAAAATAAAACCTGGACCCCCAGCTAAACCTGGATTATTTAGGAACTACTCTAAGGCTAACTTCCTGCTATTAAGTGATAACCTGCCAAAAATTCAAGCCCCCATAAACCCTAAGAACACTGCTGCCTATGCAGAACTGTTCACAGAAACCCTGAACAAGTATGTTAATAGCTGCATAGAGGAAGCTGTATTCACCATAAAGTACAGAACTAACTACAAAAAAAAAAAAACTACCCTGGTGGAATCACAAAATCAATAGGCTGCATAACAGAAGGATGAACATCATGGCAAAAATTTGGAGGTGTGGCATTCAGCAGGATAAAAGCACTCTCCATCATCAAATTAAACAAACAACTCAGAGGACAAATACAGTTTACCAAAGCCAAATTTGAGTTAAATTTGGCCTCCCAGGCCAAGGACGACCACAAGGCATTTTTTAGCCATGTCCGCAATATCAAAGGCAATACGTAATCGTGTGCAGAGCTCTGTGTAAATGAAGCCACCTATACTGAGCTAGAAGAGATAGCAAATCTACTGGCTGATAAATTCAGCTCCAACTTTACCCCTCTCTTCTCCTCAACCTTCCCTCAGGAAATACCATCAAATATAACTCCCCCCTGCTATCACTAGGGAACAGGTCCTTAATGCTCTCTCTAAGAGCAAGAACACTGCATCAGTGGGCCCAGAGAATATCCCAGAATGCCTTCTAAATAGCATGAAACATGACCTATCAGACAGTCTGGAATTGCTATTCAACTGTAGCCTCCAAACAAGCTTTGTGCCTCAAGAATGAAGAACAGCAACAGTAATCCTTCTGCACAAAGGTGGGCCATCTACAGACCCTGTAAACTACAGACCCATACATCTCACTAGCCTTATATGTAAAGACATGGAAAGAATTATCATGGAAATGATCAACAGTGATATAGTAAACCTCCAGAAACTGGACCCAACCCAGTTTGGTTTTGTCAAGAGCAGGTCATGCCCTATTCAACCTGGTGGACTTCTTTGGGAAGGTCACCAAAGCAATGGATGAAGGCAAAATGGTTCACACTACCTACCTTGACCTGGCCAACACATATGACACGATACCCCACTTGGGCACTATTGACAAACTCAAGAGGTTAGGTACAAACCTGTATGCCACCTGGTGGATAGACAACTGCCTCACAGACAGGACCCAGGAAGTTAGAATTGGGGAGTCAACCTCTGCAAAGAGGCCATTCACAAGTGGAGTCCCTCAGGGATCAGTCCTTGGACAGTTCCATTTTGGCATTTATTTCTCTGAAGTCAAGACCAATGTCAATGATCTCTGGCTGAATAAATCTGCAGATAATTGCAAATTAGGAGCTGTCACTGAATCTCATAGTGACACAACAATTGGTATCAGAGACATGGACTAAAATTAAATGACAAGTAGTGCACAATAGTATCTTTTGAGAAGTCATTCACCTCTGGTAATTATCATATTGACAACAGACCCCTTAGAGTTGACCCAGTAGTCAGGGACTTAGGGAAACACATGGACAGTAAACCTTTGTCCATCGTGTGTCTACAATAGTGAGGAAATCATTCTATGTTGCACAACTTATAAACAAAGGTATGGCATCTAAGTCCAAGGAAGTCATTGTTTCACTGTATTCAGCATTCATCAGACCTATCACTGAGTACGATGCCCCCTTTTGGTATGTACCTGACCAGATATATCCAACAATTGGAACGTCCACAGAGGTTCCTCACTAAAATAATAAAGTAAAATGTCCTATGCAGACCACCTCAAGACCCTATCCATGTATTCTGTCTCCTATAGGTTTTGGGGGGAGATCTATGCCTGGCATATAAGGCATTGTCAAACCCCACTCTGAATGACCTCCTGCATGTTCACAAAACAAACAGCATTAGAATATCCAATTCTAAAGACTTGAACCTTGCCTGAGATATAAATAGGACCTGCTGGAGAGACAGGTATGCATTCCAAAGACTACCCCGCCTCTGAAACAGGCTCCCCATCCATGTGAAGACAAGTTCCTCCCTAACCCAATTCAAGTGCAACTTGGACAATTGGATGGGGAACAGGACATTCATCCCTGGTTTGGCACCTATATCTCTAATGGGCACAAGCAACCTGTAAATAGTTCATCTCCCAAGACCCCCCCCCCCCGCTTACACTTATCAACTGTATCAGAACCTGTCAGAGATTCAGGATGCATGGCTAGGCTTAAAAAGGCCCTTGTGGTCGTTAGCCTAGTAAACACCTATGAACCTATGAAGAATGAGAATGGACAACACAGATGGAATGTTATGGTGAGTACATAACTTTTTTTATCTGATGTCCTTTTCATTCATTCAACAGGTGGGACACAGTCCCCAGCTACTCGAACCCTGGGTGGCCCTCATAGAAGGCTATTTCTGGGTACTGCACAGCCAAAGGCTGCTCTATTTCTGGAAACCAAAGACAATCTGTAATGAGCAATAAAAGTGTGAACATTAGTCCAAGTCTCATCTACACAAATGTCATCTATGGAAGTTCTTGACCAGAATGCTGAAGAGACCACGATAGATCTCATGGAATGAGCACTAGCTGACTTAGGCAAGGATAATCCTCCTTTACTACAAACAAAGGAGATACAATCAATTAGCCATTTGGCCAGAGGAACTTTGGAGACTGGCTTGTCGAATTTGTTAGGAGGGAAGGAAACAACCAACTGGTCAGTCTTCCTGAAATCCTTGGTTCTAGGCAGGTAAAATCAAAGTTGTCTATGCACATCTAAAAGAAGGAGTACATACTCCTCCTTATTCAAGAAGTTTGGAAAGAAAACTGTGAGATTAATGACCTGGTTAATGTTGGACTCAGAAGCTACCTTAGGCAAAAATGATGGGTTGGTCTACAAAGATTCCCTGTCCTTGTGGTAAACCAGATATGGAGATTATGAAGATAGAACCTGGATTTCAGATACTCATCTAGCTGATGTGATACCTGTGACACCCTAGCACTGGCCCAGTAATCAAGGAGTCTCAATCCTCACCACTGGCAACAGTGGGGGGATGAATACTCTGGGAGGATGACAAGCACACACTGGGGCTGGCTTTCCCTCTTTTTCCATATCACCAATAAGACTCCCCACTTGCACAGCTATAGAGTTGAGATCTCAGCTGAGTGGCCAAGCCAAGACCTCCAGCACTCTCTGTTCAACCAGTGATTCATGTCCCTGCCCAAGTAGCTGACGCACACAGTCTTTCAGATTTGATTTTTACACACACACACAGACACATGGGAAAGGCTGGCACAGGTTTACTAGCTATGGCCCCATTTGCCCAGACTATAAGGTAGTTATCACTGCCATCAGTCAACTCTTCTTCAGCAACTTTAAGGCCCTTAGCAAAGGGTGTCCAATCTTACTGTGTACTGTTACTATTAATCTAAATGGTAGTTTGACCAACAGCAAGGTTCTCAGGAGTGGCCCACACCGTATCACCAAATAAATATGCAAATACTCTCAGAGCTTAAATATGTCTCATAAATATCAGCCACAATGATGGATTTAAACATATTTAATAAAAGAACAAGAAAATACTTGGTAAACAATCACAGTTAAATCAGAGTTCAAAAAAGAGGACATATTTAAACCATTGCAGAACACTCTCAAATAAATAAAGAAAACATCTAAGCTATACTTCACTATATTCCTAACTGTATCTAAGAGAAATTACTGTACCCTAGTTAACTTACTTATAGCAAGGCAGGACAGATTTGGTGAGTGGATCTTCCAGCTGATGCTGTCAGGTCAAAGACAAAATACAAAATACACTCCTTCTCTCAGAGAGTTTTTAAATTAACATCTCAAATATTGCTGCTGGGATACAAGCAGCATGACATCACTTCTTGTCATCTGACTTCAGTTTCCAGGCTCAAAACAACCACTGATGCCAGCTGGTAGCATTTAGCATCACTCTGAGAAAATACATAAACAAGGACCTCTCTTAGATCTAAGGCAAATGTTGGAAGTCGTAAAATAATTTACATTCCTCCACATTTAAAAAAATACAAAAAAACTTCTAGTTCTAGACATTATGTCTCCTGTTGCAGTGAAACTGAAAGATAACATCTCTTTTATTATGTGGTTATAATTTCAACTATTTTTTCTGAAGCTTTGCAAGTTAACCTTCTATATGCCAGTTCCCACTGTTAAAATATAAACATTTACACAACTACAATAATTTATATATATATATATATATATATATATATATATATATATATATATATATATATTTTTTTTTTCTGTTTTTTTCCAGCAGGGTACACTGTGGTTACATCTTTAAGTTCAGTACTGTACAAACTTTGCTCAATGCACACTTCTGTACCAGCAGCTTGATATACACAACATACAGTTCTAATACATTTATAACACAAGCATATGAATCATGCTGATATTCACAAATGACATACAATTATTTACAAAATTCCAGATAGCTGTGCTGGCAATGTCTCCCTCTGTCACACTTCTATATAAATCATATTAATATTCACAAATAATACATAATTATTTACAGAACTCCAGATAGCTGGCCTGGCAATATCTCCTTTTGTACTAAGAAACAGCAACTAAACACACCAAAACTTTATGTAGCAATGCTTTCGGGAATACACCCTTCATCAGTACACATTAAGCAGTTAATTTACAAAACTTTAAATAGAGGAATCAATTAATCACATGATGTAGCCAGCCTAGTTATTTAAAAAGATGTAACTTGTTACAAAAATAAAACACACTACATAAACATTTCTAAGTATTCTTTTAATTCCAACATATTATTCATATCACCCTTCCTCACTCCCATTTCTACATGTGGCATAACTCTAAAACTAAATTTATGACTTTCTCCCTTTTCTATAATATGTTTACTTAGAGCATTTGTTAGTAACTTCCTTCTTATTTCTGACTTATGCTCTATAATTCTATCCTTCAGTCTCCGTGTAGTTTACCCTACATAAAATGAAGTACAGTTATTACAGGTGGCTAAATAGACAATTTGCATTATATTGCAATAAGTTAGGGCATTGATATTGTAAACCTTTTACTAGTGGGGTGTATAAAACTATGTTCACCCTCATATAGGTCTTCGCAACATGTGCAATTATAGCACTTAACTGTGCCTATTCTTTTTTCCTTTAACTTATTCAATTGTTTAAAATCTTTATAACAGAGCTTCTGTTTAAGTGTCTCAAAGTTCCTATAGGCATACAGGGGTCTATCCCCCACTATTGATCTAATTTCCGGCATTGCTAACAAAATGGGCCAATTTTTCTCAATTATATTACATATGACTCATATTTAAATTGTAAGTAGTGAGATATCTCACTTTCTCTTCCCCATTTTTTTGTTTACCGTCACCCTGTAATCCCCCACTAAGTATAGGTTTATACTTGTTAGATCTTTCCTTTACAACATCTTCATATTCCTTATTTATCATATGTTATAAATAGCCACTATTATAAAAATCCTGTTTCATTTCCTTTACTTGTTCCTCAAATTTAACATCTAGAGTGTTCAGTTTACTGGCTCTTATTAGTTGGGCTTTCACTATGCCTTTAAAAGTATGCGGTGCATGCATACTTTTCCTATTGAGATACCTACATGCATCTACTTCCTTTTTGTATATGGTAGATTCTAATGTGCTACCATTCTTATATACATATACATCTAAAAAGTTTATGCCCAATTCAGACTCAGTCATCTTAAATTTAAAAAAATGCATAGTTCCATAAAGATACTTTATACAATCATTTAATTCCATCTTACTACCTCCCCACAACAAAAAAACAATCAATGACAAACCGTTTATAAAATTTCACATTCGAATTTACTCCATTATTACCATTAAAAATTACCTTTTTTTCCCATTCATATAAAACTATGTTGGCATAAGTGTTAGTTATGGGCGTGCCCATTGCTACAACTGTTAACTGTAAATAAGGGTCACCATCAAAAAGGAAAATATTGTTCATCAGAACTAGATCAAGCAAAGAGCAGATATTCCCTATTTCTCTAGCATGCATTTTAATCTCATTCAGTAGAAAATTCCTAATGGCTAAATTCCTAATGGAAAGATCTAACAAGTATAAACCTATACTTAGTGGGGGATTACAGGGTGACGGTAAACAAAAAAATGGGGAAGAGAAAGTGAGATATCTCACTACTTACAATTTAAATACAAGAGTCATATGTAATATAATTGAGAAAAATTGGCCCATTTTGTTAGCAATGCCGGAAATTAGATCAATAGTGGGGGATAGACCCCTGTATGTCTATAGGAACTCTGAGACACTTAAACAGAAGCTCTGTTATAAAGATTTTAAACAATTGAATAAGTTACAGGAAAAAAGAATAGACACAGTTAAGTGCTATAATTGCACATGTTGCGAAGACCTATATGAGGGTGAACATAGTTTTATACACCCCACTAGTAAAAGGTTTACAATATTAATGCCCTAACTTATTGTAATATAATGCAAATTGTCTATTTAGCCACCTGCTAACTGTACTTCATTTTATGTAGGGAAAACTACACGGAGACTGAAGGATAGAATTATAGAGCATAAGTCAGAAATAAGAAGGAAGTTACTAACAAATGCTCTAAGTAAACATATTATAGAAAAGGGAGAAAGTCATAAATTTAGTTTTAGAGTTATGTCGCATGTAGAAATGGGAGTGAGGAAGGGTGATATGAATAATGTGTTGGAATTAAAAGAATATGAGTGGATAATCAGGTTACAGGCAGATGTGAAACCAGGCTTAAATAATGCTGTTAGCCTTAAACCAGTCTTATTGAAAAAGCAAAGAGAAAGACTTTGATATTTTTAAACAATATCTATATTCTGATAGAGTATATTTATTTGGATAATGGTTTTAAGTTAAGATATATAGTAATGTATTTCAAGTTAATGTATGTTATTCAGAAATGTTTATGTAGTGTGTTTTATTTTTGTAACAAGTTATATCTTTTTAAATAACTAGGCTGGCTACATCATGTGATTAATTGATTCCTCTATTTAAAGTTTTGTAAATTAACTGCTTAATGTGTACTGATGAAGGGTGTATTCCCGAAAGCTTTGCTACATAAAGTTTTGGTGTGTTTAGTTGCTGTTTCTTAGTACTTTGATTCAATACTCAATACAAGTATTACCGAAGTATTTTATTTAATATCTCCTTTTGTGACATCCCCCCCCCCCCGAAAACTCAAGCTAGTTTTTGAAGTGACCCCTGAGAAATGTTGCTCGAAAGGGTGAGCCTGTCCGGGAATACACTACCCCGTACCCTGTCTTGAGATTCCAGATACCTTGGTATTGCTGACCACAGTACAGTGCTACACTGTCCTATCATATGCCCGCAACCCTAGGCTCCACCGTAGTAATTTGAGACTTTGCTGGCTGGCTTCCTGTAGCCATAGATCTCCCTGAGACTCCTTCTGCCTCTTACTGAAAATACATAGCACCAGGGCCTCCCTTATCATGGTAAGGCTTCATCATGTTAACATGGTACAATCTGACCCCCTGCCTCCTGCCTAGCAGTTCTACCATGTAGTTAACATCACGGACCTTCCTTACCACTTTGAAGGGTCCCTCCCAAGCTGCCTACAGCTTGTTGTGTCTGACAGGTATGAGAACCATTACCTGCAGCCCTACAGCAAAAATACAGCATACTCTCTAGCTCGAGCATTTGTCATATCTGTCATTTTTCTGCTGTTGGGCTTCTGCTAGGATCTCCTGGGCCAAGCACATGAGTTCCCTGAGGTTTAGGACATATGCCACAACAGATTCTTTGTGAGATTCACACACAACCACCCACTCATCTCGAATAAAATCTAGAGGTCCCCTCATCCTTTGCCCATACAGCAACTCGAAGGGTGAAAAATCTGTGCATTTCTGGGGCACCTCTCTGTAAGCAAACAGACAGGGCAAATATTTGTCTCACTCCCTCTTAAACCAGTCTGCAAATACCCGTATCATGGTCTTGAGTGTAGAGCTTAACCTTTCAATTAGACCATTAGTCTGGGGGTGGTCTTTAGGTGCTTCACCTCACACTGCTTCCACAGACAAGACAACAGGTCTGACATGAAATTGGCACCTCTGTCAGTCAGTATTTCTTTTGGGAAACCTACCCTGCTGAAAATGTCTAACAAAGCATTTTCCACCTTTTTTACCTCAACGGAGGGCAGAGCCACTGCTTCGGGGTATCTTGTAGCATAATCTAGTAGCACTAGGATATACGTCTTCCCTGTGGAACTTCGGCTACTCATAAGCCCCACAATATCCATAGCTACCCTCTGCAACAGCTCCTCAATCACAGGCAAATGCATCAAAGGAGCTTTGTCCATGTCCCCTGTCTTGCCTACTTTTTGGCACTGCTCACAGGTCCTGTAGTACCCTGTTACATCTCTAGAAATCCCAGGCCAATAAAAGTTCTGCATAATATGTCGCTTTGTACCTTGTATGCCTATATGACCTGCAAAAGGAATGTCATGGGCTATGGCTAAAAGTGGCAGATGGTAGGTTCTGGGCACTACCAACTGCTGTATTCTTTCACCCTCTAGCCCTCCCTCAGGGATCCACTCTCTATACAGTACCCCTTTGTCCCAGTATACAGGTTCTCACTTACCTTGAGAATCAGGTGCCTCACTGGCTACATCCCTCAAGCCTTGTAATGTAGGGCCTGAGAGCTGAGCCTCTCTCAACTCTCTCTTTGTAACCCTTCCCAGTTCTCCTTCTACAGAAAGTCTGGTATCTTCTGACAGCAATGTCTTACTTTCACCCTGGGTACTACTACTCACCTCTGCCCTTGCAGTCACTCTGTCCAAGAGAACATCAGTACCCACAAGCAGCTTTGTCTCACCTTCCGTCTCACTGCTACATGGTAGCTCCATCCCTGAAGTAACCACATACCAGTCCTGGCTTCAAGTCTGTCGTCTGTCTGGGTCCACCCTCCCCAGGCTACCAGACCCACATGCTTGTCTCCAAGCCTGACGGCATGTAACTGCATGCACACAAGGTACTGCATTATCAAAATCATTCCCTAACAGGACATCTGCAGGGATATCCTCAACCACACCTACTTGCTGGCTTCCTTTTCCACCCTCCCAGTCAAGGTGAACCCTAGCCAAAGGTGATTGGAATGGGGTCCCTCCTAAAGCTCTGACAGGAGTAGACTGCCCAAGCAAGAAGTGCTCCTCTTTAACCATTGCAGGCTTCACAATAGTTAGGTCAGAGTTTGTGTCTCTCTTAGCAGTGGCCTGTTTCCCATCTACTAAGAAAGGATATAACCTCTTGTGGTATTTTGGTACCCTTGTTCTCTCCAGAAAACTTACTGCTGGCATTCTATCATTCCCATTTACTGGCTCTCTCACCTTTTGTCCCCTACCTTGCCTCAGTGGACATCTATATGCTACATGGCCCCACTGGTTGCATTTAAAACATCTAACTCTTGGTCCTGGATGTGTACCTGGACTAGTGGCTTCCCCTGCTACTGGCGGACTCTGTTGAAAGGGTCAAGGCTGCCCAACATGGGTTACCTTAGACCCAAGCACAGCACTGGGTATCCATTTCCTGTGCAGTGATGCCCTGCTTGCTAGGTATAGATCTCCCTTCTTCCCCAATTAACCTGCAGTATTGCATGGTCTATCTACTAACCAGATTCTCATGTCCTCAGGAAAAGTGCTAAAGGCTTGTTCCCTCACCAAAATGTCTACCAGCCCTTCAAAAGTGGTGACCTGACACCGACTCATCCAACTATGAAAATAAGTGCTTAGTTCAGCAATATATTCAAAAACACTTTCATCTGCCTTGCGCCTATGTTCACAAAACTTTTTTCTACAAACTTCAGGTGTTAACTTAAAACAATCTAACAAACAATTTTTAACAGTTTTATAATTTAAGAAATCAGTGTAAGACAATTTAGAAATAGAAGTTACAGCTTTACCATGGAGTAAGAGGGTCAGGAACCATACACAAAGCCCTTGGTCAACATTATACTGTTTATATAACCTTTCAAACATATGAATGAAACTATCAGAATTATTCCCCTCTGTAAATTCTGGAAGAAATTTACTGATCCTTGTTGCTTCTGGGGTTCGGTTACTCCCTTCCCCCATTACCTCCATGACTCTGGCAAAGAGTCAGCATCTCCTTCTCATGTTGCCTCTGCCTCTCATTCTTCTCAGCTTCCAGACGTTGCAGTTTCTCATTTTCCTCAGCATCCAGAAGTCTCAGCTTCTCATTTTCCTCAGCCTCCAGATGTCTCAGTCTCTCTGCTTCTTCTATTTCCAAACATTTGGCCTCCAGTTCAAGTCTCTAACTCCACACAGATTTTTTTAAGTCCTCTGTGGAAAGGGTGCACTGGCCATTTTCTGAGAGTTGTACATCCCAAGGCCAGTCTGATTGTCCTCCTGGCTGCTGGTCTGTGATGCAGTTGTGACCAAGGCTACAATAATTTCTGCTTTAATCAGGTTGGCATGCACCAATCTTTTGTCTTGGCACATCTCAGCCAACTGTCTGTCAGCTTGCCATACTCCTCTACTGATATGCTTGCCTCCTCTCCCTGACTAACTAAGCTAACAAAAAAATAAATAAATAAAACAATTGTTATATGAAACTCTGAATGCTCATTGTGTGGCTGATTGAGACTACAAACACCTTCCCTAGTGACCACTGTTTACCTACTACAGGAATTCAATATCCACACCACTGAATCCTAACCAATCTTTTGTCTTGGCACATCTCAGCCAACTGTCTGTCGGCTTGCCATACTCTTCTGCTGATATGCTTGCCTCCTCTCCCTGACTAACAAAGCTAACAAAAAAAAAATAACAACTATGACTATACACTTTTTGGCATTTAGCTGTAGGTCATGGCTCTGGCACCAGTTATCCGTCTCTGTGAGACCTTTTTGGAGGATGTTCGTGTCAGATGGAGAGTCAATTATGGCGCCCAGTTTGCAGTCATCTGCGAACTTGGTCAGCCATAGTCCTCCCGTGTTGGCCTGTACCTCGGAGAAGTATATGCCGAACAAGAGAGGTCCCAGGACAGAGCCTTGTGGGACACCACTTTTAACTGGTTTTGAATCTGACATGGCTCCGGCAATTCTGACTCTGTGGGTTCTGTCTTTGAGCCAGTTAGCAACCCATCTTGTGACATAGGGGTTTATATTTAAGCTGGATAGCTAATCTATGATGCCCGAGTGGGGTATTGTGTCAAATGCCTTTGCGAGGTCCAGATAGGCTGTGTGGACTACCTTCCCTTCATCTATGGCCTTGGTGACTGTTTCGAAAAAGTCGACCAGGTTCAAGAGGCAGGATCTGCCCTTGACAAAACCGAATTGGGTAGGATCTAGTGTCTGTAGGTCCCCAATGCCTTTGTTTATGAGTTCCATGATAATCCTCTCCATGGCCTTGCAGATAAGGCTAGTTAGGCTTATGGGGCGATAGTTACCAGGGTCCGTTGAGGCACCACCTTTCTGGAGTGAGACCACTGTTGCTGTACGCCATTCTTTGGGTACATATCCTGTAGTGAGGCTGAAATTGTACAGCAGTTTTACGTGAGGGTTTAGTTCTTCTTGGAGTTCATGTAGGACGCAACCCGGGACACTGTCTCGTCCCATTGAAGCAGTGTTTTTTTGCTTTGGAGAGGGCGGCTTTCACCTGAGCATCTGAGATGTTAGGGAGGTTGCACTCTGCTGGGATAGATATTGGCTCTTTTGGTGGGGAAGGGAGGGAGAAGTTTGCACTAAACCTGTCTGCCAGGATATTGGCAATGTCTGTGGGTTCAGTGTATTTTTTGTCATTTAGAATCAACTCTGAGCATATCTGGGAGTTGCATCCCAGGTTCCTAACATAGCTAAAGAAAGCCTTGTGATTGTCTTTAGTGTCCTGTGGAATTTTTCTCTCGAAGCTGGCCTTGGAGGATTTTATGAGGGATCGTAATTTTTTTGCTAGTACTGATCAGAAATGCCTTCCCTTTTAGGGATTTTGCTCTATCATGTAGTAGCTTCCTCCTTCTGTTGTACAACTTATTTATGGCTGGGTCCACCAGACTGGATGCCTGCCTTTGGACGATTGGGTCTTGGTTTTGTTTGGGATAGCATGATCCATGCATTCCTGGAGGTGTCCATAGAATGTGTTTATATAGGATTCTGTGGTTTGGGCCATAGTTTCCACTGGCCCGGGGGCTTTGAAGGATTCCACCTTGGTTTTGAGAAGTGTGAAGTTCGCTTTTGAGAAGTTTTTCACTGTGGTTTTCTGGGCTGGGGGTGGGGTCGGGTTTTGGATATCCAGTGAAATTAATTTATGGTCTGATCTTACCAATGAGGGGTATACTTCTGGTGTGGAGCATAGGGTCCCCATGTTGGTGATGATCAGGTCAAGTATGTTTTCCCCTCTTGTGGGAGTTGTGACTAGTTGTTCCATGGCATTTGAGTTTATAAATTCCAGGAACCTTTGGGCTAGGGTGCTGGGGCTTGAGTAATGCTCCCAGTCTATGTTTGGGTAGTTGAAGTCACCCAATATAATGGTGTTTGGAGAGATCTTCATGTTCTCCAATGTTTTCAGGAAAGCCGAGTGGGATTCCTGATTTTGAGACGGTGGTCTGTAGCATGCTATGAACTGAAAGGCAGTTTTGCCCACTGTTAGTTGCACATGGATGGTTTCTGATGCTTCGTGCAACACCACTAACCTGGAGGTGTGGGTATCCTTGATAAATATGGATACTCCCCCTCCTTTTGTGGTTCGGTCCAAGTTTTGGGGCCGAAAAGCATGATATGAGGTATAACCTGGTAGTGCTGGGGTGCTCTCTGGAGCCCTGAACCAGGTTTCTGTCACTGCGCAGATATCGATGTTCTCCATACTGAGGAGAGCTTCGAGTGCGTGCATTTTGAGGTTTAGACTTCTGGCGTTTAGCAGCATTACCCTTAGTTTCTTGTTCTTTGTGTTTTCTATGGAGGTGGGTTTGTCTTTTGAGCCTTGCCTAAAAAAGGCACTATGGGGGTGGCAAGAGCCTTTGCCAGTATCCGAAAGCCCAGGGGTGACAGGTGCAAGCCGTCCCTAGCGAAGCAATGTGGCTTGTCGAGCATGTCATCCCAGGCTGACAGGCACTGGATCCCCTTTGAATGACACCAAACTTTTAGCCAATTGTTAAAATTAATCATTTTGTCTGCGCCTATGTTCACAAAACTTTTTTCTACAAACTTCAGGTGTTAACTTAAAACAATCTAACAAACAATTTTTAACAGTTTTATAATTTAAGCAATCAGTGTAAGACAATTTAGCTAAATGCCAAAAGCTAAATGCCAAAAAGTGTACAGTCATACCCTTTGGCAAAAACAAAGTGCCCACAAATTACCACATAGGTGGTAACCCATTAAGTACGGAAGAAGTAATTAGGGACCTGGGCACCCAAGTTGACAGCAATCTCTCCTTTGACAACCACATTGCCAAAGTGGTTAGAAAGACCTTCTACATAGCCCACCTTATCACAAAAGGATTCACATCTAGATCAAGTGAGGTAATAGTGCCCCTTTATTCATCCCTCATCAGGCCCATTATAGAATACAATGCCCCTTTTGGGATGTACCTTACCAGACACTTGCAGCAACTAGAAAGACCCCAAAAGTACCTCACAAAGAGGATCAAGGGACTCAAACAGATCCCATATGCTGCCCGGTTAAAAAAACTCCAGCTCTACTCAGTTGCATACCGCCTACTTCGAGGCGATCTATGCCTGACATACAAAGCTATGTCCAACCCAGAATTAATGGACATGCTCCACCTCAGCAAATCTAAATCCCTTAGAACCACACGCTCGAGGGACTTGAACCTCAGCACAGAAATAAATAGAACATGCTGGAGGGACAGATTCATAACCCAGAGGCTCCCTTCGCTGTGGAATAGAATCCCAGTCCATGTTAGGCAGAGCACCTCACTGACTCTCTTCAAGAGGAATCTTGATGAGTGGATGGGAGATCATAGGTTTACCCCGGGGATTACTTCTGTGTCACTACTAGACAGAGGCACAGTAAACTAACCTTAAAAAGGGCACAGCAAACTCAAATCAAAGGGTGGCGAAAGCCAAACACACTCGGGCTAGGCTTATAAATGCCCCACGGCAGATAGCCTAGTATGAACCTATGAACATGTGGCTATCCCACCACTACCAACCAAATAATATGCGACTCCCCAGCACTGGCCCAGTAATCAAGGAGCCTCAATCCTCATCACTGGCAACAGTGGGGGATGAACACACTGGGAAGATGACAAGTACACACACACAGTAAAGTGCAATTTCCCTTAAGAGCACACAGAGACCACAGTGGGTCTGGGGTGGTTTTTCCCTCTCTCCAGATCCCCAATAAAACTCCCCCACTGGCACAGTTATAGAGTTGAGATCTCAGCTGAGTGGCCAAGCCAAGACCTCCAGCACTCACTCTGAGTGCTTCATGTCCCTGCCCAAGTAGCCAACACACACACACACACACACACACACACACACACACACACACACACACACAGATTTGATTTACACACATATACACACCTGGGAAATGCTGGCACAGGTTTACTAGCTATGTCCCCATTTGCTCAGACTATAAGGTAGTTATCACTGCCACCAGCCAACTCTTCATCAGCTACTTTAAGGCCCTTATAAAAGAGTATCCAATCTTACTGTGCAATGTTACTATAAATCCAAATGGTAGTTTGACTAAGAGCAAGGTTATTAGGAGTGGTCCACACAGTGTCACCAAATAAATATGCAATACTCTCAGAGCTTAAACATGTCTCACAAATATCAGCCACAATGAGAGGTTTAAATGTATTTAATAAATAATAAAAGAACAGGAAACTCCTCAGTAAACAATTACCATTACATATGAGTTCAAAATCACAGAAAATATTTAAAACAGTATTGCATGACCGTCTCAAATAAATAAACCATCTAAGCTATACTTCACTATATTCTTAACTGTATCTAAGAGAAATTACTGTACCCTAGTTAACTTACTTATAGCAAGGCAAGACATATGTGGTGAGTGGGTCTCTTCCAGCTGATGCTGTCAGGTCAAAGACAAAATACAGTCCCCTCTCTCAGAGAGTTCTTAAATTAATATCTCAAATACTGCTGCCGGGATTCTTGCAGCATGACATCACTTCTTGTCATCTGACTTCAGTTTCCAGGATCAAAAGAACCATTGATGCCAGCTAGTAGGATTTAGCATCTATCTGTGAAAATACATACACAAGGACCTCTCTTAGATCTAAGGCAAATGGTGGAAGTTGTAAAATAATTTACATTCCTCCACATTTAAAGACAGTACAAAAAACTTCTAGTTCTAGACATTATGTCTCCTGTTGCACTAAAATTGAAAGATAACATCTCTCTTATTAAGTGGTTATAAAATAACTTAATTTCAATTATTTTTTTCTGAAGTTTTGCAAGTTAACCTTCTATGTGCCAGTTTCCACTGTTAAAATACATAAATTTACACAGTTACAATAGTTTATATACAATTCTGTTCTTTTCCAGCAGGGTACACTGTTGTTACATCTTTAAGCTCAGTACTCTACAAACCCTGTTCAATGCGCACTTCTGTACCAGCAGTTTGATATACACATAACATACAGTTCTAATACATTTGTAACACAAGTATATGAATCATGCTGACATTCACAGATGACTTACAATTATTTACAAAATTCCAGACAGCTGTGCTGGCGGTATCTCCCTCTGTCACACTTCTATATAAATCATATTAATATTCACAAATGACATATAATTATTTACAAGACTCCAGATAGCTGGGCTGGCAGTATTTTCTTTAGGGACAACAGCGACCAGAAAGATGGTTTTCCAAGACAGAAATTTTGGATCAGACTTGACTGATGGTTTAAAGGAAGTTTCGGTCAGGGCCTGAAGTATAATATTTAAATTCCAAGGAGAAGTAGGATCCTTTAACAGAGGTCTCAGTAAAAAGGCCCCTTTGAGAAATGCATTACATAATTTAGAAGATAAGGTAGAGTTATTTTCACCTAGGTGGAAGTTAGAAATGGCAGCCAACTGGACCTTAACAGTAGAAAGGTTAGCCCCTCATTGAAAACTGAAGCTAAGTATTCAAGTATAGCTGGTACAGAGACAAAAACAGAAGGGGGGTCCAGATCCCTGTTACAGGCAGAGAATGCAAATCTCTTATATTTATTCTAATAAAATACTGATGGAATGGGGAAGGACAGCCTGGGCTGTATAGCAATCAATGGAACTGTTAAACCATGAGGTCAGTTTGAGGCCTGTTATGTCTGGATGAGTCATCCCTCTCGGGTGGGACAGGTCGTCTGTAGTTGGATCCAGAATCCAAGGCAGATGGAGGTGAAGCCAGAGGAAGGGAAACAAAATTTGATGAGACCAAAAGGAGGTAATGTGGATAACTTTGCTCTTCAACAGACATGCTTTCTGTAGCAATTTGGGAATGACAGGCAACTGTGGGTAAACATAAAGAAGACCGGAGGGCCGATCGTGGACTACAGAATCTCTCGGTGACTTGCATGAGGAATGAGGGCAAATAACATACTGCATTTCTTGTTGAAGTGAGATGCGATTAGGTCACAGCAAGGCTGGCCTCATCAGTGGAAATTTTCTCTGCTACTTTTGCATTGAGACCACTCATGAAGCATTAGAATGGACCTTAGTTTTTCTGTAATCACACTGGTCTTCCCCCTAGAATGTGCATTACTATTAGAAAATGACCAGAAGTCATCACTCATTGCCACACACTCATTGCTTCTTGACGAAGCAGATAAGACCTGGTTCCTCCACATTTGTTGATGTACCAGACTACTGACATGTTGTCCATCTGAATAGGAACTCTTGTGGATGGGAGAACATCTTGAAGTGCCTGCTGCTCTCATTTCCAGGACACTGATATGCATTTTGATCTCTTTGGAGACCCCATACCTTGGACTCTCCTTCCCAAGTACTGCCCCCCAAACCAGTTAGAAGGCATCGGTGGTCACCATGGCTGTGGACAGGGGAGAACAAAAAGACAGCTTTGCAAATTCATTAGAATACATCCACCAAAAAAGATACCTTTTGCCTGCTTGTATGATCTTGACTGGAGCGGTTAACGGATCTTGTGCTGGATAGTGCAGGACGAAGAGAGGCTATCTGATTCACTGTGTCCAGATGAACACTTCTGAACTCCTGACTCTGTGTAGGTATGAGTTGTGATTTGTTGTAATTAATTGTGCTGCCTAGATGGAAGCACAACTAGAGCAAACAGCCCCTTGCCTATAGAAGATGCCTGGTTGGGGCAGTTAGAAGCCAGTCATCTAGGTATGGAAACACTCAGAATCCCAGCAGTCTCATGTGAGCTACTACCACTGCCATGTGTTTGGTAAACACCCTGGGGGCTGTGGTGAGGCCAAAGGGCAGTGCTCTGAACTGGTAACGACTGGCTCCCAGCCAGGAATGCAGATATCTTCTGGAGCACCTGATAATTTTGATATGATTGCACACATCCTGAAGATCTGTTGAGCACATCCAATTGTTCTTTCAAAGCAGAGGCAAAAAGGAGTGAACTGTGACCATCTGGAACTTTGAACATTGCACAAACTGATTTAGTTTGCTGAGATCAAGAACTGGTCTCAAGTCCCTTGTCTTTTTTGACACTAAGAAAAATCTTGAATAGCTCCTGGATCCCCCCTGGTATGGGGGGACCTCTGAATGACTCTTTTTCCTAGCAGCTTTTCTATTTGCAATGCTGCTGCTTCCCTCTGAGTGGATGGAACATTGTGGATCCTTTTCATTTTTGTAGGGGGAATTTGGGTAAATGGTATGATATAACATCTAGACATAATTCTCAGCATCCAGGAATCTTTTGTTATAGATAGCCAGGATCTTTGGTTCAGAGAAATGCCCCACCTGCATCCAGAGGGAACTAGATGGGCTTCCCTTTAGCAGCACTGGTAGGGCATGTCCGGGAAGGAATCCCAGAAGGCCTGATTCTGTGTGTCACCTCTGCCATGAGGGTGATGTCTTCCATTTGAGTTGCACCCTCTGCCCTTGGGAGAACTACGTCTACTTGAGTTTTGAAAACTACCGGGGGATTTACAAAACTCTATTTTTCTACCTCCCATTGATTTCTACAGAAAGGTCTTTGAGAAGTAGAAAAACATGTCCATGGCAGACAGGATCTTTCCCTTTTGCTCACATCTGGAGAGTGTGTCCTTTACCTTGGGGCCACATAAGGAAGATGCATCAAAGGCAGCGCTGATGAACAAAGACTTAAGGGCTCTGCAAAATCACAGTCACATCAAAGCATGTCTCCTAATGGCTATGCCTGAGCTTGCGGCCTATGAGGTACCTTCCACTGCATGGGAGATCAGCCTTGTGAATGCATTAGAAATCAAATGGAGGCTGGCCATTTGTGAAGAGACTCTATTTTGGTCCTCAGCAGACATGGACCCAGAAAGAGACTTGGAAATTTCTTTGGGCAAATAGCTTTCTAACCTTCTAAAATGTGCTGGATAGTTCAGCGACTGGAGAGCAATGGTTGCTGAAGCAAGAACACACTTACCAAATCTGTCCAAGGCCCGGGACTCTCCGTTAGGGGGATGGACAGAAAAGCTGTGTTCTGCAAGCTTTTTGTTGGTGACTGCCGCCACAATTATGGCATCAATTGGGGACTCCCTTGCTCCAGTGTGCCCCATCCTTGGGAAGAGCTAAAATTTTGTCAGGTTGTTTACGGACTGGGCCACAGAATCTGATTCCTTCCACATCCTGGGAGAAGCAAGATTTATGAGTTCATCGGTCAGAGGAGTTACCCAAGAAGTAACCTGGCCAGACACAAAAGCTTCCAGGAACAATGATTCTTCCTGGGAAAGGGGATTGGAAGACCAACTACCTTTCTGCTGTAAAAGTTCTAGAATGTTTCCAAATCAGACGACTTCTGATGGAGATCTGAGAGATCACTCCCCTTCACAGAAATCAGTGTCCTCAGTGACAGACTCCTGAGGGGAATCTAGGTATCTCTTTTCACATGTCCTCTTCCATGGGACCTCCTTCAGCAGGATGGTCTGGGGAAGTATCAGAAGAGGTGGGAATGCCTTGAGAGTCTAACTGGAGACTTGATCAAGCTGGCTGTCCCAGTGGAATGAATGAATAAGCCTCACAGCATAGAACTGAAGGCAGTACATTTACCTGATACGAGGAGGGCAGTGATGTCCTTTCTCTGGATAAAGAGAAGGTTCTCTTCATAACCGCAAACGCAGAGTGCCCAAGGGAAACTGAAGTCAATGGCAAGGGAGCTGATAATTCCTGAAATGTCAGCTCCTGCAACCTCACATGCGCTCCACCTGAGGAAGGAGTCAAACTTGAGCTGTCCAGCATCAAAGCTCTAAGGGGCACAAATAGCTCAGATAACTTCAGAGTCGATCCCAACCCCCCTGGATCCGGTAGCAAAATTTCTATGCACCAAGTGTCCTCCGGCTCTGAAAGGCTTGGGGCAGGGTGACTCAGGGAAGTTATTGGAGGCAAAGAACAGACTGTCTTTAGATCAAAAGAGGATATTCCCAGGGGTCTTGGATCCAAGGGTTCCAAAACAGTGGGTCAGATCACAGAAGGAGAGACCAAGGTTGAAGTGGACAAAGGTTGGCTCACGGATTCCATGGGAGTTGGAGCCGGGAGCATTCCCATCTGGATCTGAGTTCGCAAAAATTTTGTCATCATCTTATCTACATCAGCCTTGGATAAACTTCTGGAGGACCTAAGAGAAGATGTGGATGATGGAGGTCTTGAATGTCTGTAGGAGGATCCCTCCAAGAAAGGTGAAGGGGGTTGAAAAGTGATTGGATCCAGCAGAAGCAGAGGTGTTCAGATACAGGGAGATTTACATTTAGAAGCCATCAGATCTGATTTCTTAGAAGTTTTTGTGATCCAGTGACTTCTTGTGAGAGTCTTTATCCTTGGGAGCAGAGTCTGGCCTCCCCTTATGCAATTTGTTAGAGGGGGGTTGATCCCCAGCTATGGAAGCAGTAGTAGTAGAAGGGAGAAGGCCCTTCAACACCAGCTTGTTTCTCCAATCAGTGAGGGCTCTGAAGAGCGGATAGAGCAATCTGCATCTAAATGAGTGGGTCCCAAACAACATGCGCATTCTCTGTGGACATCTGGGTTAGGGATTTTATGCCCACAGGTGATGCACTTTTTAAAAACAGTAGGCTTCTCAGCCATACTGGTCTTATCTAAGTCTACAACAAAAAGGAAAATTAATGAACAGAAAGTACTTTAAAAAAAAAGGGAAGAAAACAGGAAAAAGGAAAGACAACTACCAACAATGGTAGTGAAAGTAAGAAAAAATTTAAAATAACACTGTACCAACAATGGTACTACTGAGAAGTACAATGAAAAACGGTAGCAGCTAATTGCAGAAAAATAGCTATAGAAACTATCAAGAAGGTAAGGGAGGTAGGAAAAAGTGAAATTAAGTTAGAAATAAAGTTTTCCTAAGGTAAGCTCACAACGGTTTTGAAAAATAATTCCCAAAGCTCAACAGCAACAGGATCCGCGCCTGAAGCTGAATGGTGGCAAACGAGATCTGAGGTATGTTAGGCTGGTGAGACATTATGGGCAAAGGGAAGAGCTCAAGAATTTTGGATCCGAAGATCTGGTAGAAGCAGCAGAGTTGGATCTGAATTTCGGATCAGAATCCATCAGCTGAGGAATGAATGGCCAACATCAATTCACATGAAATTTACAAAAATACAAGTTTTTGGATTACTTTACAGAATAAAATAAGGATAATGGTGAAGGACACTATCTGACAAGCATGTTTACATAGCTATCAATGTTATGATGGCAGTGTACTACTGACAGCTACCACTGTAACATTTTGACAGATTCCTGAGACAGCAGTGGCAGGCTTTCAGGTTAATTTCATCTGTAAAGGAATCTATCATCCCATCCCTTAAATTCTTCCCTCTTCATATTAAAAAAGACATTTGCGGTGGGTCAATGGGGCAGCAGCCCCCCCCCCCCCGCTTACAAATACAGCTAATGAAACAGTCTCTCTCTGTTTAAGTGGGAAAATGTTCAAACTTGCATACAGTCATCTTATGTAAAATACTTCCTCCAACAATACTTACATATGCTACAGAAACGTCAAAACATTAGGAGAAGAAACTATCTTACATCAAAAATATACAACAGTAATAAAATATGCCAAGTCTATTCCAGCTACCGGGGATGGAACTTAAAAGCTAGCTAATCAATCACCAAATACTTAAGGAGGTGGCAGTGTTACAGAACACGTTCCTGGCATGCAATAAATCACATAAATTTCCTCCATGCTTGTCAGTTTGCTGAACTGCACCAAATACAGCAAAGGCAATGTTACACTTCAAAACGATTAGTGTAGTCAGTAGTTTTGCCCCCCTCCCTTGTTTGTATAGTGGAGGTTAAACATACTAATATTTTAGCAGTTGTGCATACTAAAACTTGAAAAAAGACCACAGCTCTGTCTCTTGTGAGTCAGAAAGAAATTTGTCCGACCCTCCCACCCGGTTACTGTTGTGTTCTTAAACGCCACTGTCTTTCTAGTTGCCTGGCCTTTATGTTAATTTGACCATATATCTCAGTTCCTCTGCTTTTACTGGCTGGTGTGAGTAAGCACAAAATTATCATTTTGTGAAATCACTTCCCTTTAACTATTTAAATTTAATGGCCATCATACTGTATTCCATAGTACCAGAATACAAAAGTGACCATCCCCTTTCAATCTATCTTGCTGTTTTAAAAATAGGGACTCTCCACTAAAACTTAACTTTTAGACAGGTAAAACTTAAGTTACCTACTTTCACATCTAACTCCTCTAGTGCACACTGCAGTGTTTAGGATACACCATTTTTTTCATCTTATTTTAAGCCTCTATTGCAAGACCACCAGTCACTGTAGAGCCCACATTCTGCCTCTCAGTAGTCATCTTGGGATTAGTGCTTCTGTTTTCTCCTGGTGAGAGGAGTGTAGTTACTTTATTTCCTGGAGACTGCTGATCACCAGAAAGCTTAATATCTGCTTTACAGGTGACAGCTTAGAATTTGTGCTTATATTTGGATCCTGGTGAGAGTAGGAGCAGAGTGGATTGATTCCTGACTCTTTCTGGTTGGAGAGTGAGTGTCTGTGCTTAACACACCTGATTTGTCTGGTTGCTATTCGAGGCATCTACCAGAAAAAGGCTACAAGCCTGCAGACCCTTGCATCATCTGGGACAAGATTGTGGATCACCAAACAGGCCGTGGCCTGCTTCTCTTCTTCAGCACTTGCTCAGAACTCATTGTAAGCACTAAATAAACTACAAATTACTACAGCACTCAACTTTCCTCACTTGTCAAGAGGAAAACAGTTCTTAGTACTTAAATTAATAAGCACAAGTAATCTCCGTGGTATCCCCGAAGTCTCAAAACAACCCACTAAAGTGTAGTGGGTCCAAAAACAAAACAGTGTAAGAAACTTCTCTGTGTAGAAGATTTTCAGTCCATATATTTCTAGTTAATCACTGTATATTAATCAAATCAGACAATAGTAGTAGAAGTAGCGAACATAAATTAGTCTTAAGTCAAAACAAAACAAAAAGTAATAATAGAAAATATATAATTGTACAGCATTACTAAGTATTCGACAGTAATCAATGCAAGGCAGGCAGTCTGTTTCCAGTCAAAAATCCTTTAGGATAGGTGGTAGCTCACTAAACACTGAAAGTGTAATAAGAGACCTCGGGACACAGGTGAACAGTAGTCTCTCCTTTGATAACTACATCACCACAGTAGTAAGGAAATCCTTCTACGTGGCACACCTCATCACAAAAGGGTTCTCCTCTAGAAAAAAAGAGGTCATTGTACCTCTCTACTCATCCCTCACCAAACCCATTATAGAGTACAATGCCCTATTTGGCATGTATCTCACAAGACACCTATAACAATTGGAAAGGCCACAGAAATACCTCACTAAGAGGATTACCAGCCTCAAACAGATGCCATACGCAGACCATCTAAAAAAATTCCAGCGCTACTCCGTCGCATATTGCCTACTCAGAGGCGATCTCTGCCTAACATACAAAGCTATGTCAAACCCAGAGCTGTTGCACTTAACGAAATCCCAATCTTTCTGAACCACACGCTCCAGGGACCTAAACCTTGTCACCACAATAAAAAGAACATGCTGGAGGGATAGATTCCTGTGCCAGAGACTTCCCATACTCTGGAGCAAACTACCCATTCATGTCAAGCAAATCTCCTCATTGGCCCTCTTTAAGAAAAATCTTGACTGGATGGGAAATAGAAAATTCACCCCAGGGATCACTTCTGTAGCACTGCTTGACAGGGGCACAGGAAAATAATTTTCTTGGGTGGCGAAAGCCAGGGAACCTTTTTGGCTAGGCTTATACAGGCCCTAGGGCCAATAGCCTAGTACCTACCTAGGAACCTATACGTGCAGTCTAGTTTAAGTAAGTCATGAGCAATATTACTTTTGAATTTGCATACACACAGCATAATTTACTGTTTGAAATTTCAGATCCCTATTTGTTGCCACTAACTAATGTAAATGCTACATTTGTATTTTCTGTTGGGCAACACTAAGTCTTATTTACTCTATTATCAAAACTTCTACATACTTCTTAGAAATACAGATGGTATTGACAAAACAATGAGTCCACTAACTCAAGATACAAAGGGTTAAAATGAAAATTAAGAACATGCTCACTTTGGTAAATGTTCTTATGAGACTCCAGTTTTATTGTGTAGTTAAAGAACTTCAATGACAACTTACAGTATATATTATACTACATCCAGAATCCACTTGTAGACATGGAAAAATGGCACCTGTGTTATTATACAATATATCAAATAAAAGAATAACCAGCAAGTTTAACCTGACTCTTATTAAGAGTTAATTAAACATAAGAGACATAAAGCAGCACATAAGATCATTTCCACGTGTTTGAACACTGCCGTGTTCCAGGTGAAAGTAAAGTTTATTCCTGAAGTCCTCGGTTCCATTCTATTCTTTGGGAGTGAAAGTGTTACTTCATTAATCTTCATCTAACATTCAGCTTCCATTCTCAGTTTTTATCAATTCCATAATTATCTGTATAGTTTTGTCATCTGGAAATAAATAAATACAGGTCAGTAAAGTACTGACAGTTTTCACAGATCAGCATTCAGTGCACTGCAAGTTTTGTTTTACAGCTGTGTACTGCTATAAATACATATTCTAGACATCATTAGCAAGAAAGAAGCAAAATGCATTTTAAAATATTGATTTGCACAGCTGCTAGGCTGACTAAAATGCCAGCTCCATTCCAGCCCAATATCCAATGGCCAATTAAATGTTTTCTTTTTTTAGAAATGCTTTTAAATAACAGCAGTTAACAAATACTAAAGTACCAAATTTTCTATAAAAGTTCTTTCCCATCAACATTATATGCAGATATCACCCGTTAAAAAAAAAACAAACCTGCTGTTTCATGACAGCATATTAAGCTGCTGTGAAACATAGACTGAAAAAAAACAGTCACCATTTTTTACACTTGCTAAATATGAAGTTGTTTAATGAACACAAAATAAAAAAAGAAAAGAAAAAAAATGAAATAATTAAAAAAATCAATCAGCAAAAGTAACTACAGCCACAGTTATAAGGACTCTTCATTTTACTCTTCTCACTAAGCTCAGTTTAAAAATTCGAGTTTAGCGAGGTAGAAAAACTAAAGAAAACGTAATGCAATTGTGTGTGTGTGTGTGCATGCATGAAGGAGAGAGCATTTCCATTAGCAAGCAAGAAGCATGAAACTCTAATGTCTAGCTTTCTACTGTAATATACAACACTCCTTGCTTTGAACATGGTAATAATCCCACAGAAAGCTGCATCAAAATGACTGGCCCACACACAAGCACCTGAATGGCTTGCACTATTTCCCCTTACTTTTGTTAAGAGCTCACATGTAACTAACTGATTTTGTTACTCTATCTATAATTTATACAAATATATATTTTTTACTGCTATGAGGCATACGGTCCAGTTAACTTACTGCTTTATCTCTCTCCTGATCTCTCTCATCCCTCACTTGTAACTTCAGTCTTACTGTTTACCTACCTTTTTTTCAGTTACAAAAGAACGTAACAAATATTTAAGTATGTACTGCATCAGCTACTCTTTGAGAAGGCCAGCCAAGGAAAGGACTGACAGCACTAAACCAAACCATATTCAAGCTATTATACCGTCATCAATTCCCAAATAATGTAAGGTGCATTGCTAATAGGACTGCTAATTTGCTAACCAACAGATCATCAGTCAAACTGTTTGAAGAACATTGTCTACACAGAGACTACTTTCTTTCTGAACTGCAAATACATTACACCTTTCAGTCATATGAGACAAAACATCCCATATGCAAATCTTTAAAGATCAAATTACAAAAAAGTCACCTTATATCACTTTTTATCAAAACCTGATGACACCCCTTGGACCATTTTATATCCTTCTACTAATATCTCTTGTCACCTTCTGTGCACCTAACTTGCCATCACCATACTATTTTCTCATCTCTATTGTAGGATTCCCTTCCCAGTATTATTTCTGCTTTATAGATTCATAGTTAAGTACTAGGTACAAAAGTTATGTCCTTACCATAACATATTTGGGTTATCATATTTTCCATCCGGTTTAATGTATGGGTTATCAGTTGAAACCTTGGTGCCAGATGGAATATATGATAAAACAGATCTAGCGTTATGGTAAGTATTTAACTTTCATTTCCTCAAATAGTGTGTTAAGGGGAACTATGATATCATCAGCAGATAAATCAGACATATTGATTTCATTGATTCATATCCAAATGTATCATCCACCTCTGGAATAAACTTCAACTCCACGTCAAGCAAATTAGCACCATTACCACTTGAAGGTAAACATAGATATTTGTATGGGTAGTCGGAATTTCTCGCACACTCTGTTCTGTTGCTCTGTTTGAGACTGGAGGAAGCCTGCCTTAAGGGAATGTTCTTTTTGAGACCGCCAGTTCGAGATTCAGTTCCACCATGGGATGTTACACTCTTACTACAATCGTTGACACAAAAACCCTTAGAACCTGCAGCATTTGCAGATTTAAAATTTCTCTCTTGGAAGACCATTTTTCTGACTGCCATCACATCAGCAAGACGAGTTTTGGAACTGCGCGCACAATTTCATGCAAGCCACCCTTCCATATTTTCCACAAGGATAGAGTTTCACTGAAAACAAACCCCTTCTTCTTTACAAAGGTGGCATGAGAAACAAACCTGAATCAACAAACTGATTTGCCTGTATTCTTCCAAATTTTGCTAACAAGGGAGAATGCACCCTCCATACCTTAGATGTCCACAGGCACATTATTTACATCATACAAACGATTATAGAAAATCAGACCATCTCTTTGTTTCACTTTCCAAGATTACTAGGGGAACATGTATCAAAAGTCACGCTATCTAGGTGGCTGGCAAATTGCAAGAAGGCTGTCTTTTCAGTCTAAACTCAAGGCTCACTCTACCAGAGCAGTGGCAATTTCAACAGCACTTGCAAAAAGAGCACCTATTAGTGAAATGTGCAGCAGCAACTTGGTGAAAAGCTCATGTATTTGTATCTCATTAAAAAACTGGATGTACAATCTGGAGCTCACACATTCTTCAGCTCTGCCATTCTCTGGAATGTCCTTCCTTGAGTTCACCCAGGCCCTTTTTTAGGTAGCTTGGGAATCTGTCCCATATCTTGAATTAACAAAAATAGACAGTGGATACAAAAGTTACATACTTACCATAATGACAAATGTGTATTTTGATATTTTCATCCAGTTCAACATCCCTCCCTCTCTTCTTCCCCCATTCCATATTGCCATTTTACATCTTATGTGGTTAGATCAGACCATGACAGGACTCTGTCTCCTGTTCAACTTTTTATTCCATAGTGGACAATGTTGGGGACTCCCCTTTTTATTCCTTCTTGTAGCAATTAGAGACTTTTTGGAATCGGTCAGCAAACTTGATTTCAGGTATATCAGCCAGGAGGAGGGAATTGTGGGAAGGGGAGGAGTCAGACATCTCAAGGCTTCGAGGTGAGATCCAACTAGATCTGATAATCCACACGTTGAATTGGATGAAAATAGTCAACATCAGGTCCATTTGTTCTATCAAGGAAAAGACAAGAAAGGGATGTATCTTTCATGGCTACACACAGATCCCCATGTAAAATGTACAAGTTTATAAGAGGCAGAGTGCAAAATTTACTTTAACAGACCTGCTCTCCTTTGCTGCGGTTATATTAATACTACATATCACAAACCTAGCCTCTTCTCTTTTTCACCTGCTATATCTCAGTACATATGTTGAAGCTTTAAGTCCTTCCATCCTGCCAATTTATATATTTACAAATTTTCAGCATATACTCTTCAACACGTTTCACCCTTTTTCAGTCACATGAATATGAACTAGTTACTTCATACCCCTGTATGTGGTCTGGTTATCTAACATTCCATTCCTCAGAATGAGCTAGATAGGCTGCTGCTTGATATGTTATGGATTATGTTAACAGTTACTGTCAACATGATTTATATACATATATGTTACTGGGACTACTTCAGATTCTCAGTTGCCAAGATGCAGCATCAAGCATACTGCAGATCAGTTTACCATTATCTGGCATGCTGGCACACTATGTAGAACTAAGCATTATTAGTACATAGTACATAGGTTAGTACTAAGCTAACTGCCTTTGCAAGCCATTTTAAGCCTAGCCAATTATCTCTTGTGAGAGTCAAACCCTGCACCTTGTGTTTGTAAGGCAAATACCTTAACCATTAGGCCACTCTCCCAACCCCGTACAAGTCATGTTTTTTGCTGGGGGGCTATACCCCCTGCAGAGCCCAGAGCTCTAAATTTATTGACTAGAAGGGCACAGCACTTTAAACAGCACAGCACTTTAAACAAAAGTTAAATAATTCAATTCCCTTTTCTCCGAGTTGGTGCAACCTTGGGGGCAGCATATTTAGAGATCAGCTGTTGGGGAGAGAGGCACTATTCTACATGAGGTGGTGCATGGGGTTTCACATTTCGAAATTAACTATTTTATACCTGCTTAGCCTGTGGTCAGTAGGGATGGGGTAACAGTGACTAGTGTTGTCAGTACTGGGAAACTGAAGTACCCATGTTATCTGTACTGCTTGTTATCTTACAGATTATGTACGCCTTTAATAGTAACATTTAATAGTTTACACATGCAGTACAGTTATGTGAGCATACATGCTATAACCATGGATGTTCAAGTAGCATGATCACTGCTGCAATATCAATCATAATATGTAGGAATCGTGCCACAGGCAGACATCCAACCATCTGATCTGATACTCAGAGCTTTGGAATCTTCCATACGGCAAATGTCAGCAAAATCTAGTGTATAAATGGAAAAGACCTTTCTGCCGTTTTTCATTGTTTTAATGACTGAGGTAGTCGCCAACACATGCTTTTGAAAGCAGACTTGCAAGCCTGAAGGTCTGTCCTACCCCAAGTATGGACTGGAATCCCTCCCAAGATAAAACAGGGCTAGAAAGTGGGAATGAATCAATGAAGCCTATACTACAGCAAAGTACTACTCCAGCATCCACAGTTATGCAGAGTATGCTCGCACAACTGCATTATGTTCATAACAATCACTGCTGCAGTATCAATCATAATGTGCAAGAAGAATTACTAAAGCAGTAAGATGTGGCCACAGAAACGGAGGGGGAGCACCCAACCCTATAGAACTGCAGTGGCAAAGCCTGTTCTGCTCATAGAAAAGGATGCCTGACTTGTAAGGTTTACAAGAGTGTGCATGGATGTCTATGTCACTACCTTCCAAATGTTCTGGGCTGATAAAATGTCAGCAAGAGTTCCTGCTCTTCCTGTCAGATGCATCTTGATTTGGCCTGTTAAGGTTCTTCCATGCTGGTTGTGAGGATATTAGATATTATCTGTGCTAGTATGACTGGCTGAAGTTTTGTAAATAATTGTAAATTACCCTGTGCTGTATATGGGTCTATATCACGAAATCGAAAAGACATCGAACAGCATTTCACATTGAACTGCCATTCATCGAAGTGTTTATTGTGAGATGGCGGTACAGTGAAGATATGAAAATTTTCACTTTCCTCACTGTACTGCAATCTTGGAGTTGGTATATATAATTAATGGGGTGTGAGGGGGAACAGCCCCCCCCAAGAGCAACTTCGATAAACAGCATTTTCGATGTAAACGCAGTTCGATTACCAGTCTTTTCGATTCCGTGATACAGACCCATTATATATGCCAGCATGACTAGCTATAATTTTGTATTTAAGTTTATGTTTTTTGATTATTACTTTGACTTATGTAAGATGTTTGAATCAGTGTTCTTCTGGCTGACCAAATGTACATGTTTTTTAACAAATAATTCTGAATGTAGGTTGTGTCAGTTAGCTGACCTAGATGTGATGTCATCATGTGTCAGAGCTGAGTCTCCACAGAAGCTGTTTTGTTTACTTTTTAAAGTCTGATACAAGAGAGTAGAATTCTAATAACAGCTTTCTGTCACTTTTACAAAATTCTGCTATAAAAAAGGTTCTGAGTCAAAGTTCAGTTGTAGTTCAGTTGTTGTTTTCCAGGTCAGTAGTTATCACTCAGAGTTTTCCAGAGCTGTTCAGCAATAATAGTAAGAGTTTTTATTTCAGTTGTTGAGGACCAGACAAGAGCCTGAAGAGTGGGCATAAATTCTTATCTTGCCTGGCAGAAGAAAGATTATCATATTGCCTTGTTGCGTTAATTAGATTAGACAGGGAAAGTTAATCTTTAGACAGTTAGAGTGTTTCTACAATCAGTGTGAAATCTATCTTACAGCGTTATTTTCATAATTTGTGTGTGTGAAACTCTGTGGTTTATTAGAATCAGTTATTCAGTGTATACATGTTTTAAATCATTGTATTTATTATTAAACATTTTACTGCCTTTTATTGTGGCTGGTTATTTAGAATGTACTTTCAGTAACCTGACAGTGTTTATGCTTACTGTGATAACACCAGGGCCACTCTGTAAAGCCTTACTGCTTGGATTGCATGCTACCATTTATATCAACATTTATTTTACCCAATATAACTGAACACCCCTTTTGAAGGGTACTGTGGTATTTCACTGGTGGCAGCCATAACCTTGTAATTTGGGAAAGAAGACATAGCAGTTAAATCTGCATCAGTCTTTCCCAAGAGTGTCTGAATGTGTGAATATCAAATAATTAAGAGTGAGTGTGTCAAATACCTAGAACTGGGACAAACTGCTCTGTAGTGGTTAGTGTGAAGTCTCATTTGGGGGACCTGGACTGAAGTATATAGTCCAGTCCCAGATCTGGAGCCTGTTCCTGGTATACTCTTAACAGAAATTGCATGTTCTATCACTGCTTTCAGTGATGCTCCCTTACCGGAGACAGTGGTGAGGATTGAGGTTCCTTAGTTCTTGCCCCGGGTTTAAGTGGGATAGTCACACTGGTCATATCAAAAGGTAATGCAATCAGCCAATCATATGAACAGAGTTTGCTTAGACACTTTCTACCTGCTTGCAAGACAAACGATACAAAGAACAGATTCATTTGTCTGAAATATTTAATCCCATGTATATAAAAATCTTAGCTGTCAGTGTAGAACCAAAAACTGCAACAGCCTTCCTCCTTTGCTGACCAAATTTGGAAAAAGCACAATAAACTGAATGGTCTGATTTAGTGAGAATTCTGAGACTGCCTTCAGCATGAATGAGGGGGGACACTTCCTTTTGTGGAAGTCAAATAAATGCTGAGATTCCCCTGACTGGACAAAATTAATTCTAAGAAGATAGATATCCAAAGCAGAAACTTCACGGAAGTCAAGCATGTCAGTTCAAAAGAAGCGAGGGTCAGTTTTTTTCTAAACCAAAGTTCAAGTCCCATGGAGGGTACAATGCTTTCTTTGAAGTATTCCTTCACAAAATGCTTTGCAGAAGGGCCTGGCCCCACTGCGCAGAGGGATCGAGCACTAGCTGAAACTCAACATACTGGGTTTAATTACTGGCCCCAGGGGGAACCAGGCAGGAATGTGCATGGCTTGCCCACCCCTAGGCTAGGGTATTGGTTCAGGCTGGATTGGTGTGTCTATCCATGGGCCATAGGTGTGTACATCAGAGACCTGTGATGCAATAATCCCCTGACTTAGGGGGTAAAGATTCAAACACCTCTGGGGTGGTCATTTGGCCATGAAGCTGCTTACAAATAAGCCCTTGTGAATGGTACAATGAAGCATTCACATACAACTCACACAAAAAAGGTACAGTTTCCTATGGTGATGCAGTTTACGTGTGTCCATCTCAACAGAGGGGTTAGGCCCTATACGAGGACATAGAGCACCCTCATGGCTGCCTGAATGATGGCCTCTGGGGATATCTACTACAGGGGAAGGAACAGGCTCAAATCTAACAGAAGGAGACTTGATGGCCAGTAGATACAGGCAAATAGCATATATATATATATATATATATATATATATATATATATATATATATATATAAATAGAATCTAGCTTGAGCACAGTTCCAAGAATGCATTCCACTAAGCACAATCTAGGAGTATTACTGTAAGTGACTTTACTTAAAAAGAGCTTAAGGTAGTTTTTCCTGTTTGGATTTAAATGCGAATGATGCCTTTCTTATTTTCAGAGTATTTTAGCTTAGGAGGGATAGCCAAGCTCAGCAAGAGAATGTCCAAAGTAAGACGATGCATCTAGGCACTACAAATGATGCACATCTCAGAAACAGACAATTTTAGTACATATACTTAGTACAATTTACTGTTTTTAACATTGTTATCTGTTATACATATTACATGTTACAATATTCACAACAATCACAGTTAAACAAACAAAGTTAACGGCCGTTTTACTTTAACATCATTTCTAAAGAAGCATCACAAGGTAAAGCATTTAATTTTAAAGATTTCCTCCCCTGCCATCCAGAGCCAAATATACTGATGGAGAGGTTAAACTCTTAAGACCATGTTGGGAACATTCACAAGCCATTTCAAGCAAGTATGAGACACATATCTGCTACATTTCCTCTTTGCATGAAAAGAGGTGCCTCGACGATCCACAATTTTTTCTTCATGGTCAGGGGATGAAGGGCCTTTACTTTTAATTAACAATAAATTTAAAAGTGAATATGATTCCTAAAAATAATCTGTTGTGGAGTGTGTCCTAAGTTTCAGGGGCATCTACCACAAGCACAACAGCAAAGGGTCTGGTATGACTGGACAGCAACAGCCAGAAGATACACCGTTGGGCATAAAGTGATGGTATTTATTCCAGTGCAACAGACTAAGCTGCAAGCAGTATGGGAGGGTCCTTTTACTATTGTGAGATGAGCAAAGGTAAGTAATGTTACTAATATGGTGGAAGTGACAAGCAGGAAGTAAAAAAGGCAAACTCTGCAATGCTAAATGATGAAGCTCTAACGGTTCCCATGAATTACCACATTGATGGTAGTCCACTGAACACAGAAGGTGTTATAAGAGATCTGGAAACACAGGTTATCAGCAAGTCTGTGATTAAGCAATCCAGAAACTCAAAGCGGACTTGACTGGACTGCTTGTATTAGTCAAGAGTTTATTATTCAGGCAGATGCTTCAAACAAAGGTTTAAGGCTGTACACTTAGCTAGATTTCTTCAAAAAAGAAAGCATGTCCAGTGGTATATCTTAGCTACAGCCCAGGAAGAAGCTGTATCTAGGAGTATCTAGGCACAGTTTGAGCTTTCTGAAAGCTTCTTGGCCCTACATGTATGACAGAAAATTCAGAATGGTTACAGATCATAATCCCATAAAGTGGTTCTACAGGGTCAGTGCTCAAAATAGTAAGATACTCAGGTGGAAATTGGAATTACAGACCTAAAACATGACTATCCCTCACAGGAATAGTGCTGGCGATACCAACACTGATTGACTATCAGGAAAGTACAATGGGTACTATATTTGAAAGGGATGAGCCCTCAAGTCAAGCTTTATTTCTTGGAGTGTCTTAACAAACCAGCAGGTGTACAAACTTGCAACTATTTTGTAATAAATATGCAACAAAGCTGTGAAATATACATTTTTTTCTGTGAAATGTAGCAGATATGTAAAACATGACGTGGAAAACTGTGAAAATGACTACATGTGATATATCGCTGTTTTTCTTTGAAATTGTAGAAACTGTAAAGCATAAACAATATTCCGTCAGTTTTTTTGTGACGGAAGACAGCTACACAGACATATGGATGCACAAACACACACATAACGGCAATGCTTTATATTTGTCAGCTGTCATCTTCCTGCAAATTCCATTATCTACAGTTTAAATTCTGAATGACAAAGAAAGTACAATGGATTCTAACACAGTATAGGAGAAATTTGTTTTAAAAAAAACCCTCCTGAATATTCCTCCAGGGTTCAAGTGAAATACCTTTTTTAGGAATTCTTGCAGCCATTTTCAGCAATACTTGCCTGGATATTTGTTGCTTCTGGATCACAAAGCATAAGTAAGTTCATTTTTGTTAATCGCTATGCTTGTTTTATTCTTGAATTTAGGCAATGGTAAACAACTTACAGTTGCTCTTTATCCAAATGTTAGTTATTGAATAGTTAACTGGATACTTAGTGTTTTCTGATACTTAGTGAGTCAGTGTTTTCTTATATGACATTTCATTGTTGAGCACTACATTTTCTCTGAGTAAAACTGCACCTTTTCCATGTACTTAATTTCTCAGACTGTACAACTCAATTTTCTTTTAGTAAAGAATTGTGTTTACTCAATTTTAAAATATCACACCAGGTTATTTATGAATTGTTGAAAAGGTATTGCTATATGTAGATATCTGGATGCTGGCATTCATCTTTGACAGACAGAGAGAGACTGCTCAACTAAAACTACTTCCAGTTACTGTTTACTTAACTTGCCTTAATTGCAAGAGTGGTACAGTATGGTGAGTGGTAGTATCTACCATAGAAATAGGAAAGAGATGTAGCACTGGGGGATATTACAAGACTCTCCTGGAAATTACTATATGCATGCATGAAGACAACAGTTTAGACATATTACAGTTACTGCAGATAATCTAGTACTGTAAGGCACTGAATTCAGAGTGAGGTTAGGGGCACAGCTTGGGAAGGCAGGGCCTAGAACTCTGCTTTGTGAATGTTTACAGCTGAACTTATTTAGGAATGACTGGTATTGGCCCATAGCACACAACAACAATGCTCATCCTGTTAACATGTGATTTTCTGAGCTTTTCTTTTGTTGTCTACATTTATTTGGGGCAGTGGTCTAGGTTAGAGGAGACCACCACTCCTGTCTTTGACATCAAATTACAACTTTAAAGTGTTGTGTCACAATCCAAGACTGCACTGTGGCATCTGGTGGGTTGAATGCTGCAATGAAGTTTGCACAAGTGTATCCATATTTATTTGAGCCTTTTTATTTTAATAAAAAGCTTTGTAAACTTTTTTATTAAAACCATGGCCCAAATAAATTTAGCATTTTCCTGCCTGAAGTCACACAAGATGGCTGTCCATAGGCTTTCATGGACACATCATTTCTCATGCGCAACTCGCATCCATTAAAGTTTATGGACGCCTTTCATATCTTCCCCTCAGTTGATGTCACTAAGGTTAAAGATCAGTGTTAAACCGCAGTGTCACTGGCACACAGAAAATTAATTTTAAGAAGGTTTTTTTGTATGCATGAAAAAAATAATAATAATATGAGGATGCAGATCGACACTTTATACACACATTTATGTCATGAAAGTGTGACAAAACCCATTAGGCAAAACATTCTACAAACATTTTTTCCATAACTATTATGAAGCAAATTAGGTACATTATATTCTACTGCTACATTTTCTCTTTTCTTTCACAGCTTGTTCATCTTATCTTGTTCATCTGCAAATACCAGATACTATATCAATGCTCTATAAGCAGTAAACTCAACATTTAATTAATCAGCAGCCTTCTTTTATTGTATTTATAACTCACCTCTGACATCACCTAAGCATGCCATGCTAAGAGATGTTTGACCAATATTCTGTACATGTTTATATTTTAGACTTATTATATCTTGCTGCCTCTCTTGTTTCTGATGATTGTCCCCTGCCATGCAGATTTTTTTTTTAATTAGTGAACAGGCCTACATTGTTTTAATTTTGAACACCTACAACTAACTGTGTGTGCTCTCCTGATCTGCTTGCAATGAATACACATAAACACACACAGCTGTTCCTTTCATCTTCTAATTGGCTGGCTTACTGTGAAATGCATTCAGACTTCTGTAAAATGTGTACCTCCAGGGTGAGTCAACATAAATTATCAAGTGGGTAACATAATTACTTAATTTAACCTAGATATGATAGTCCTAAATTACATAACCAATAAAACCTAACAACAGGGCTCTGTACCTGTCAAAATCGGGAAACTTTCCTTACACTATCAGAAAAACGTTACGAAAAGCTGATTAACATTGTTGAAGAAGGTGACACACATGTCCAAATATGCCTTTAACACAAGTATCTCCATTAAGGCAGTAGACAAATGTAAACATTACAAAGTGTGCCTTGCTGTGAAATCAGTCCTTCAAACATAGTCAGGATGAAAACTTAGATGTCCAAACACAGAAAAAAAAAAAATCAACATTTTGGGTGATCTCTTCAAAAGGTAGTCTCGGAGTTGGAAAGAAAAGAAAGCATGATGGATGATGAGAAGACAACAGATAATCATATCAAATGATCATACAGAAGGCTTTCAGAAGTTAAGTATACATTAGGATTTCCTCTTCTAATATTTCAAGCTCAATATAATTCAGAATTTTCTCTTGCTCCTGCACTTACATGTGTGTATACAGACACAACAGTTTGTCAGACAGACAAGGTGGGAATGCTCCTGCACCTACATGTGTGTTTACAGAGACAACAGTTTGCCAGACAGAGAAGGAGGGCATGTCCATCTTTTGTGATACCCATTTCTACCTCTATACACTAAGCAAGCACATTCTGAATGACAAGAGGGAAAAAGTATGAATATTTAAATATATACTTTCCAAGCTTAACAGGAAAATCAATCCATAGAAGCTGGATGGAAGATCCTCAAACAATACAAAAATTAAACTTCAGTAAGAGGTTAGTGGTGGAAGCATCCAATACAGTTGTCCTTCTCACAAATCAACTGATAAGGTGTGTACAGACCTATTACATCATACTTCAGATATCTTCTCAATGGTTACCCACTGCAAAAGGATGCCAGGCAATATAGTAACTTTCCAAGTGAGTCAGTGATGGAGCATGGTCAAAAGACAAGAACTCAGAAGGCTGATTCCCAAAACCAAGTGACAGAGCATGTCTACTCCTGAATTCATGGTCCAAAGTATTACTAGTTTCTACAAGTATTAAATGATGAAGGGATGTGGCATACAGTTCAAGAATGAAAGCATTTTTGAAGCAGACAAGCAAAGCAAGTTAATACACATCTCATGGACAAGTTTTTTGCTTCAACAGAAACATTATTTGACAAGTGATCTGCTGTCTGACAACAAATAAGCATGCAATAAGCAATCCACCTATTTGCTGAGCTACTGCAAGAACATCTCACCTTGAAGAAAGGGTAATGACCAGCTTTTGGGATGGTGGGATTATATTCAAGCCATGAAGACCTTTGTCTTCCATAGATTCTAACTCCATACAAAGAAAGAAAAAACAAAACAGGAAGATGAATGGACTTGTTCAACTACTTTCATGAGAAAATGTGAGTTAATTCCAAGTGGTACCATATCCTTGTGAAACACCAAAATAGGGTGTCTAGTGATAAGGATCTACAACTCCTGAGATCCAGTAGGCTAAGGTTATGGCTGCTAAGAAACATTTCTTCCAAGATATGAACTTCAGAGCCAACAAACAAACTGATTCATACAAAGGATGAGCAATTTCATTGAACATGAAAAGTCTAGAGGAGAAGGATTCTTCAGATGGGGAAGTGGATTTAGAATCCTTTAGAAGCTACTGTGACTCAAATTACACAGGTATTTGAAATTAAGTCAGAATCACCAACCAAGTGGTTGACTCAGGCAGCCCAAGGTGGAAAATGTTTTCACTTAACAGAGTATACCTGATAAGTGGAAGACTTCATGGCAGTCTTGATCACCTTCAAGACTTCTAAAGGAAGTTCTGGTAGGAGCAGGGATTTAAATGACAAGCCATCACCTGAAGTGGAACTACCTATCACCTCAAATGAGTCACATTCATGCTTTGTACTGGATCAGTTTCTACAGTGTTAGGAACCTTAAAACCCACACCTTTCATAGCCAGCACAAGTCAGCAATGGTGAATTTTCATCTTTCATAGGTTCATAAGTAGCTACCAGGCTCACAGTACAGGGGACTATTGAAGTGCCTAGCTCAAATTTCCAGTTGTCCCCAAGTACTATCAAGTTAAATGACTTGTTCAAGGTCACACAGTAGGCAAATGAGGGCTGAGGGACTCAAACCCTGTACCACAGGAACCACAGCTCACAGCCTTAATCCTCTGCAACAATGTTTTGCATGAATGTTAGGATAAAGAGCAAAAACCAAGGGAATGATGGAAAAGCTACCAGGAACTTATCACTGACAAAATAATGTATCGACCAAGAACTCCTCTGTCCTGAATAAATTAACCTACAATCAGCAAAGGAAGAAAATAACCCCATTCTCTACTGCAGCAATCATCATGGCTGGAATTTTACATCTGGAAGACTCTGAACAGGTGGGATTTCTGGCTCAGTGAAAGAAATGAGACAGAATGATCACAAAAGAGTAATATTTTGGAACCAACCAAAAGAAGAAGAAAAATTTGTTTGTGCAGGAAGGCTTCACCCCTTTGCACTCCACACATCAACTGCTACTTGTATTTACTAATCCCAACACTAGTGTACCCTGGAGAGAGAAGAAATTCTTATGTTACTACAATCTTAATCTTAATTACAAAACACAAGAACTAGAAGTTAATAATGACATATAATGCCAATTACTAACGTGTTGCAACTAATCCTGGCACCCAGGATTCCACTTTTCCTTAGATTTGAGATAAGATTGAAGCTGAGACTGTGTAAATGTGTTAGTTCATTTACTTTCCTAGAATGCGAGACTGTCAGAATGATGCCCCTACGTGTAGCTTCACCGTCACACAACAACTGCCTCTCACTGGGTATAAAGACGTAGGCCACCCTATTTGTTGCCGTACTACATATAATGGCCAGGTCATCCAACAGGTTTTGTGTCAACTCCCCTTATAAATATTTTAGGGCCAGGAAGACCGTCCAAAGGTTCATCTGGTTCAGGTAAAGTCTCCTCTACTGACCTGGAAGGTGGGAGGGTCTACTTTCACTGAAAAGGGGAGAAGCACAGATGAGCTCCCCAACCTATAAGCAAAATGTCTGTCACCAAGATCAGTGACACGTTCTGCTGCAGGAAGGGACGGCACCCATTCAGACTGCAGAGAACTGCTCTCCATTCTTAGGCCAGTTACAAGGATCCAGAGCATTAAGATCCATCACATACCTCAGCATCCACCATAAAATTTGCATAATTAAACATGAAAAAAACAAACTGTAAAATTATGGCCACAATAATTCACAAGAGAAGAAAAAGGGTCTCGGCTTTGATACTCCACTGTACAATCATCTTGGCTAAAAAAGACATGACTTCCTGGGTCCTCTCCATGGGCAGAAATGATGGACAGGGAAGACAGTCTACCTATGGTCCAATGAAGGCATTCTTCTAAGATAGGACAACAGGGAATTTTCCACTCTTTATACACCCTACAGTAAATGTCAATAGAAAGCAACCAAACCAGAGATGGGGTAACCAGCAGCAGGGAAATAATAGCTATATCCTTACTACATCCACTGATTTAGTGCAGATGATTAAGGTTATGAGCCGTCAATGAGCTATTTCCTGTAGTTCAGGGTTTGACTCCATCAGCCTCCATTTGCCTACCGTGCACCTTCGAGCAAGTCACTTAACCAGACAGTGCTCTGGGGCAACTGTGAAACTGGGTTACGCTCATCAATAGTTTCCAGGACTGCATGACTAATAACTACTTACAAAACTATCCTCTTCTGCTGGTCTTCAAATTGGTTCAGCCAGTCATCTTCACTTTGTCATGTTTTCCTACTATGCCCAGTGGTGTGTAACCTACACTGGTATATATTATGAAGAGTGGCTAGTCCAGGAGTCAGCACACTTCCTGCAAATCAAGAAAATAACTTGAAACCAACTTTGTTTGCAATACTATATAAATGCATACTTGTTTGATTTGGAGGGAACACCAACAGCAACCACTAAACAAAGGGGAGGTCCGCTAAAAAGGGGACTGCAGGAGGGTTTCTGTGACCCAAAGATAAAAATTCCTTATACACCCAACAGATACAAAAAAAAAGTTACTGTTTACATACAACACTGGCAGTTCATAATAGATGGATTTATTACTGGGGTAAATCCCTGGGTGGAAACAACTGGAGGAAAAACAAAAGGAAAGGCTCAAAGGGATATATCCTGAGATACTTCAGAGTGCCAAAGGAAGCCCAAATCCTTGAGACAATTTCCAAGCAATAATGCTTTGTGAAGTTGTAAAATGATGACTCTGGCAATTGCACAAATATCTGCAAAGGAGACGTTCCTGAAATATGAAATAGAGACACCTGAGAATGGCATGAAATGGCATTTGAAAGCAGCATTTCTGAATGGGCAGGTTGTCATCTAAAAGAGTAGGACAATCCACTTGCAATCTGTTTACCTGGCAACTATAAGCACTTCCATCTACACAGTGAGGGAGACAAACATGTTCTGTCTTCCTAAATTCACTCAATCTGAGGTGGAACATGTACTGGCAGCACACATGCAAGTTAAGAAATTTTTACCCCTTCTCTGAACCAAAGAGATTACATAGGAGTCAACTTAAGAATGCTAGGTAAGGGATTTGTTCCATTCAGTAGAGACTGTAAAAGGCATTCACCTTCTGGGGGACCACAGTAGTGGTGCTGGCTTTACTCCCAGTTTCCAAAATAACATCCTTGATGACCAGCTTCATGGGGGAATTACTCAAAGTTCTTCTAGTTTTTTATCTAAGTATGTAGCAAGTCTCTTCTAGGGGAAGGGACAGCAGCATGAGAAGTCAAGCTGTACCCCATATGCCTCAAGGTATCACCAAAAGAATGGTCATTCCAGGAAGGATATACTGGGGGAGACTAACAGTGTCTTTGTCCACCTCAGAAAACAGTCTTCCAGGTCCTCTGTTTCTTCAGAAGAGACTAAAAGGATGGGAGTCTTGCCTCCCACTGTTACTTCCAGGCACGGGCTTTTTCATGGTCTCAAGAAAGGGAGAGTGTGAGAGTGGCATGTGTCAAGCGCTGGGTAACACACAGGCTGCTAAGATCAATAACAGCAACATGTAGAGGCCTGTGAATGACTTATTACTAGCATCAGGCTGTATTCCCTGAGGGCACAGTGCTATACACAATACATCAAATGGCATTATACAGCCATTTGATGTATTGTGCTATACACAATACATCAAATGGCTGTATAATGCCTAGAGACTGAACTTCTAATGCTTGGAGTAGGCCTCTTCTGATTGTAGACAGATGGCCCTGCTGGCCTAGGAAGAAATTATAAGATGGAAGAACTTGGCCTAGAGTATCTCCACCATTTAACTCTTAAACCACATGATTCGAGAGGCTACTTCAAGGATGAGGATGGTCAGCTTTGAGCTCCAGCTGATCAACCAAAGTTTGGGCGTCATAAACACCCCAGAACATACCTCCAAGAAGAAATCTGGAGGTTGTGCTTCCTCCACTAAGCAGGACAACTATTGAGGGATTAAGTCCTCAAGACTCCAACATGATTGCACCATCTGGGGGGATAAGTTAAATGGCCTTACCTCAAGAGGACTAGCCCTCTGGCTCTTACAACAGCATGTGACACTGTGTTCTTGTCCAATACAGTACAAATAATGCTGCTTAGGGTCTTGTCTGCTTAATCTGAAGGCTAAAGGACCATTTTTCTGGTATACAACAATGCATTAAACTGAGAAACCTACTAAACAAACACTATAAGATCATGACCTGCACTGCATGATAAAAAAAAAAACTGGTGAAGCTCTGTTGACTCTTAAATTTTCATCATCAGCACTTAGCATATGCACCCCCCAGGCACTGGACCCAGTCCCATCATGAAGATCTTTAAAAGTTCAATCTTGTGCATGACTGCAGGTTTCTCTTCTGGAAGTAAGTTCATCACTGACCTAAATGTACCTGATATAAAATAAATGAACAGCACCAGCATCTGCAAATGTAGTGGCTGCATCTGAAAAGACTGGTTACTCTCCCCACGACCTCAAGGTTCAGTGAATGGTCATTAGCCTTGAATGAAAGAACTTGAGCTACTATGCCTTTGGTGTTAAAGGCGGCTCTAGATGCCACTGTTGTAGATGGTTGGGACAAAAAGTGTGACTTCCAATTACCATGCTTGCAGTGGCAAGAGAGTGTCTAAGATTTTCTTTCCCCCATTCACGCACCCTTTACCCATTTGCTTACATTCTTCTTTCCTTCTGCTGTTACTACTGGACTAGTGCATCCCCTGGTGACTCCCCTACAGGGGGGATCAAAGCGAACTACTTGCTGCACTTGTTGGTGAGGGGAGAGGCAAAGAGGTTGCAGCAAGGTTGGTCCTAACTGCTGAATATTTGCTTCATTACTGACTGGTTCAGGGACCATTCGTGAGGACTTAATATTAACTTGCTCAAACTGTCCACTAGAATGTTGGATTCCACTGGGATGTGCGTTGCAAGGAGAAAGCAGTTTGAAATGATCTCCCATTATCAAACCCTTGTGGCCTCACTGCAGAGTGGGTAAAAACGGGTTCTCACCTACTTGCTGATGTACTGATATATTGTCTGTCAAAACTGCAATAGTCCCCAGAAGAAGGCAGCCCAGAAAGGCTTGCAACATGAGAAGAACCACCCTCATCTCCAGGATGTTTATGTTCAATTTGGCCACTGTAGAGGACCACGTACCTTGGACCATCTTTCCCTGAAAATGTCCCCCCACCCCAACAGGGAAACATCCATGGTCACAGTGGCCGGGGGGGCAAAGGGTCTGCCGAGATGAAGACCGTCTATAAGCATCCACCATTGTAGGTGATGCCTGCAAATCAGAGTAAGCCTGACCGGGTTGATAACGGGTGTCACCGAATAGACCACTGTACTGCTACAGTCCACAGGAGAAATCGCATGAAAAACCCGGCTAAGGGCACTAGAAGAACGGCAGCCGACATGGAACCTAGGGCCATGAGGACTAGGTGAGCTGGAGGAGAGGGATTGTCTAGTAGATACTGAACCTGCTGTTTCAGAGATCTTATTCTCTGTAGGGGAAGGGCTGCATTTTGGGTGACTATGTTCAATTGTGTCCCGATTAATTTGATATCCTGTACTGGGGTCATTTTGGATTTTCCCATGTTCACTGTGATTCCCAGGCAGCAGAATAGGTGCAGTATAACCTGAATCGCCTGGAGTAGATGATGCTTTGTGGGTGCCATTAATAGCCAGTCACCCAGGTAGGGAAACACCTGAAATCCTTGTAGACGGAGGTGTGCTGCAACTACTTCTCAGGCATTTGGTGAACTGCCGTGGGCCAGTGGTAAGGCTTCCAGTTGGAAGTGCAGATATCTCCTAGAGTGCTTGTCTATTTTGTTATGATTGTAAGCTTCTTGGAGATCTACAGAGCATATCCAGTCGTAGTTGCACAGCAGCAGCAGAATGGACTGTACCGTAACCATACGGTACTTCGACTTCTTGACAAATAGATTCAGACTGCATAGATCCAGGTTGGGTCAAAAGTTTCCCTGTTTTCTTTGACATCAGAAAGAAGTATGAGTAAGTTCCACATCCTAGATGTTTGGTTAGTACCTGGTGGATGACTCTTTTGTCTAGAAGTTTTTGTACTTCTAGAAGGGCACTCTCCCTCTGACTGTGTGGTACATTGGGAAGACGCTTTTCGGTGCTGGGAGGAGGAAGGGAAAAGGGAATATAGTAACCTCTGGAAATTACGTTTAACACCCAGGTGTCATTTATTATGTCTGTCCAGGCTTCTGTGTGTAAGGATAGCCTGCTCCCGACTGCCTCCATAGGAAGACAGCCGGGCAGCGCTTCAAGGAGTGCTGAAAGGGCCTGTCAGAGAAGGGTTCCCTGAAGCTCTGGTTTTGTGGACCCCCCCCCCCTCTCTCTCTCTAGGGTGCTGTCTACCACAGAATCCTCTCCCTCTGCCTCTAGAACAGGATTCATCTTGTGAATCAGGAAAAGGCCTTTAGGATTTACAGAACCACATCTCCCTGCCACGCCACTGGATCCTGGTAAAGGTCCACTGGGGGAAGAAAACTTGATTCCTATGGCAGATAAAAGTCTTGCCCTCCTACTCGCTGCAGGTATGAGTCTACTTAACTGATGGGGCGTTAATAAAAGACGCCTTAAAGGGGTGCACAAACCTGCAGTCTCATCCAGGCATGTCTCCTTAGGGCTATGCTTGAACTAGCCACTCTAAAAGTTCTCTCCACCATGTTGTGGGAAATCAACCTCATCGAGGAGTTAGCAATAGAAGCCATAGTGTTCAGTTAGGTGGAAACCTTTTTGAAGTATTCCTCCGACAGCGACTGCGTCAGAGAGGTAGAGATTTCCTTCACCAGATCTCTCTGGAGGTGCGTGAAGTATGCCAGGTAGTTCAGTGCTCTCACTGAAAAAGTGGCTGAGGCATACATCCACTTTCTGTCTGTCCAAGGTCCAAGACACTTAGTTCGGGGGATGAAAAGTAGAACTCTGTTCAGCAATCTCTTTTTAGTGGCTGCCAACATCACAATGGCATCAACCAGAACACCTTTACTGCAGAAGGGATGATCCTAAGGGGGGCTAAGGTACTTATCCACCTGTTTCGGGACTGATTCCACACTGTCAAGCTCCTTCCAAGCCCGGTGAGCTATGAGGTCAATAAGCTGATCTGCCGGGGGGGGGCACCTAGGATATAGATGGTCCCATCCCAATTGCCTCCAGATACATTGACTCCTCTGAGGAAGACAACTGGGAAGACCATCCACCCTTTTGTTTCAGGATTTCTAGGATATCTCCAAAGGAGGTATCATCAGGTGGAGATCAGGGGGAACACTTCCCTTCATCGAAGTCAGTGTCCTCTGTCAGCAAGTTCAAAGGGGAGTCTAGGTGCCTCCTCTTGCACAGACGCTTCCAGGGGACCTCCTTCGTGGGATACTCCGGGGAGGACATGGAAGATGGGAGAACCTCTTGCTGAGGGGTAGGCTGGAGGCTCTCCTGGAGGGGCTAACCATGGACTGGATGGATGGAAGCAAAACTCTGATCCACAGGGGACTGGGTAGGGCCTGGCAGAGGAGGGCTCATGTCTTGTGGTGTCAAGAAAGCCCTCTCTGCCACCTGGAATGCCAAGGATACTGGGAGAACCTGCCCCCTTCCACAGAAGCTAAAGCCCCTAAGGGAGAAAAGGAAAAGGCCACTCCAGATCCGACATCACCAGGAGGGCACACTGGCCCTGAGCTGTTGAAGGCTGAGGCCCCCAGGGGAAGGAATGTCTCTGAGAAGGTTGGAGCTGACACCAGCCCCAAAGGACCAGACGCCAACACCTCAGATCTGGGGCACACACTGCTCCGATGGAATCTGGGCCAAGCCAGTCTGGGACACTGTCAGAGTTGGGGAAAGAGATATCCCACGATCTGACACCAGTCCACTCAGGAGGACTAGGCTCTGCAGCTCTGAAGCTGAGAACTATATCAGAGGAGGAGGATGCCATATCGGGATTGGAGTTCTAACGGATCCCGCATGGGTCGGAGAAGGCAAAATCCCCAGCTGGATCTGAGCTTTGAGGAAACTCCTCATCATGCAATCCATATCAGAGTGGGAGAGCCAAGAGGATCGAGAAGACAGGGAGGAATGAGTCAAGTGAACTGATGACATGCTTGGCCAGGCAGTCTGAACCAGTAAGTGAGACATACTTTGGTGTGGAGTATGCCTCAGAAATCTCTGATCTGGTTGGGTGTGACCCAGAGTCCGCTACGGAGAGAAGGAGTGGATTCAGATGATTTCCAATGGCTCCAAGTGGCAGCTCGAACACGAGGTCTGGGGATCCAGCACAGCAGGAGATTTGGTTGGTGTCAACTCCCCTTGATCCAAGAGGGCCTCTCAGATCCAGAGAGAAGTGAGGGCAGGAAGGATCTGATGTTGACGGATCTGAAAGCTTCTTGCATTTTTCTGCAGTAGAAGATGATGTCTCCGGGAAGCAGAGGGGGCATGCTTCTTTTGAGCAGAGCTCTGGGCTCCAGAGGAAGGAAGAAGCCCTCCCAAAATAAGCTTATTCCTCCTGTCTGTGAGGGCTTGGGGACTGAAGGCTGAGCAGATGTGGCACGGCATATACAAGTGCCCCAGACCCAAACAATAAACACATGTCTTGTGGGCATCCGATTGGGGAATCTTATGCCCACAAGAGGCACCCCTCTTAAAGCCAGAGGGTTTGTCCAGCTTGTCTGACATGTTGGTAGAAGTGAACTTACCCCAAGCACTACTCACACACACACGCACACAACCAACTACTCTACTGCTAAAAGGTACAACTAAAAAATAGAGGGAAGGCTTTTGTTTTTGAACAGAGAAAGAGAAAAGGGAAGGTGGAAAGGGCCCTACCACCAGTGAAAAACTGAAGACAACTAAAGGAAACTACCTAACGGGAAGGGAGGTTAATCTCTAAGGGTATGCTAAAGACTACAAGGAAGAAAGAGTTTGAAGATTACAAAAAAATCCTACTTATCTGAGGAAAGGCTCACAGTCACATCTGTGCTTAAAGGGGGGAAACGAGATCTGAGAGTTTGAAGAGGAGTGAGGCATCATGGGAGAGGAAGGAGCTTGAGGCTTGGATCATATGTCTGGAAGAAATGGCCAAGTTGGATCCAAGGATGAATCTGAAGACCCATTTGTGACGCATAATGAAATGGACAACATCATATGCTATTGTTTAACACTGTCCCTGCCCCCGCCCACAATACAGTGATTACATCTCACAGTACTGCCTATACGCCTGGCCCGCCTCCATTTTAAGTCCCAATTTCAACCTAGGTTTGAGAAAAAACCTGGCCATACCAGCACATCACCCAGTCCCTATCCTGAAGATAGGTGAACAGGAATAGTTTCATTATGAACACCCCACCACCACCACGCAAGATCCCAACAGCTGCCTAAGCTGCTAATCAAACTTAAGTCAACTAACACATAGACAGGTTTTAACACTCTACCCTAATGAAATGACAAAGGAGTGACTGTAAGACTTATCTCAGGTATGTTTATTTTAATGGCAACCAATTCTTTACCTTTGGCAAAGAACATTTTTGGATGTTTCTTCTTATACATTTACTATTAGGGTTTGTTTGTGTCTTTCGGCTTTTCCCGGTGAGGGGCCTCCACAGCGGAACTCCGGTTTGCTAATGATTGGTAGTTGATTTTTATGTGCCGGGTTACCAGCCCTGACGCACAACCTTCAACGAAGGTGGGTACTTTTCAGAAATCTTACCAATCAGATACTCTGACTTGGGTTCAAGACCAGCTAAAGAGATGTCCTCAGAAAGGGACTGCACTGCCACATCTTCAACAACTTTAGTGCTACATGAAATCTGCCTCTCTCAATGTTGTCATAGTAAACTTTCTGCATGAGAAAAACACACTGACCTTCTTCACACTAAATAGACATACTTTAAATGAGTGCTCTGCCAAGGGTCCTGTTGAAGACACTGACACTTTTTAGCAATATCTTTCTAAGTGGAGGTCCAATGGCTTCATCACTAAAGAAATATATGCAAAATGTACATGAAATGCTAGCAAAAGACACTCCGAGAATAGTGGGTTATGCACTGTATGTTCTAGTAAGCTCAGTTCGAAAAGGGAAAAGAACTACTGAGAGGTGCCATCCATTTTATATATTCATGCGAGTACTATAATGACATGACAGTGGAATGTGCTAGTTCCGTACTGATATAAAATCCGGCACTGGATACAGATATGGTGGGGAAAATTCACAGAATATGGCTCTGGTACCATATGCATTTACATTAAACATTATAAATGCCTGATGATTTTTTCCCTAAATGTACCACATCAAACTTGGCTGCATAACAAAATGCCTAAAATATTTTTACCTTCAAGTGACATTTTTGGATTTTCAAGTTTCTTTTTCAGTACAGAATCAATTAAATTTCTTAACTGCTTGAAGATCACTCCAATTCTTACAGGAGCCTGTGAAAATAATGAGAAAGAAATTACATACAAACACTGCTTACCTCACCTTGTCCCCCTATATGCACCTTGCCAAGTTAAAGGACGTGATTTCTCCCCCTCTCACACACACACACACACACACACACACACACACACACACACACACACACACACGGTTCTGATACTCAGGCTCAATATTCAGTCCTAGCAGAAGACGAACAACAAATTACAGCGTTTAATGCATCATAAACTTTCAACTCCAATTACTTGACTTGCCAAGCAGGTGCAATACTGTGCACCAGTGAGAAAAGCAGAAGACAGAGGATTGGTAAATAAGAAAATGTTACAAAATTCTTTTTTCCAAGATTTTCAAATATTGGTCAGTTTCTTTTTGGCCTGTAACCCTTCAGACTTCAGACCTACCTTGGTCTTCCTTATTACATGCACCAGAGGTCTAACATGAAAACTCTTATGATACAGTGAGTCTACATATATGTATAATACGGAAACCATGTTGAGGACGCAACTAATGGAAGGCATCTAATACAATAAAAGGATACTGGGGAGTATTATGGAAAGGCAGACTGTAAACCTTCAGGAAAAGATACCCTGTAGAAATGCTCAGTCTAGAAAAATAGAAAACCAGACTAAGATTCCCTTCCCAGAGATTTCCCTTACTATGGAACAGGGTCCCGATCTATATAAGACAGAGCCCCTCACTATCACTCTTCAAGAGGAACCTTGATGAGTGGATGAGTAACAGAAAGTTCACACCGGGGATCACACCAACAGCACTACTAGATAGGGGCCAAGGATACTAGCTGCTAGTACAAGGGTCTAGGTAACTACTAAAGGGGCGGTGAATACTGCACAACCTGGCTGGCCTAATATATGCCTTCGGGCAGATAGCCCAGTACCAACCTATGAACCTATAAGAGCTGCAAAAGCATGAGCCATTAACATGTAGATGTAGCACAAATAATCCACCATACAGGCATTCCTGGAGTATGCACAAGATACACTCACCACTCCTGGTGGAATGCCCATTCATTATGGGAGTGCTAGTAAAATACAATTAACAAACCCTTTAAAAGGGTTTACTTAACCATAAAGCTAAGTAAATCCTTTAAAAGGGTTTACTTATCTTATGGCTTCCATTTCCTAAATGAAGAAAGGATTCACAAAATGTCTAATTGGCTTACAGACAGCTTTAGCGCTCTAGATAAATAAATTCGTACATAAATAAAAAAGCAAGCAAGAAAGAAACACAAGATACTTATGAGTCTCCATGACTTAGTAAACTCCCCACAAATGGGGGGGGGGGACTTCACTGCTTAAAGAAATTTAAACTCCATAAAATACCAAAGAAGGTTTCTTGCAAATTACAATCTCAGCAAACTTCTATCAGGAAAGAGTCTCAAGGAAGACAAAACTCAAATCCACCACACAGGCTAGATTACAAGGAGGATGTGTAAGACCTTCACAATTCTTGAAGTCCCACTGTACTGCAAAGTTAACAAAAAGGAAAGGTAGAGGGAGGATATCCCAAAGGAACTGCTCTGCCAGTATAGGCTGTGATAGTGTCCTACACGACACACGTCCACCTGAAAGAATGTAAAGCTAATGAATTCTAACTTACTCCCACTAAATATTTAAGCATGGTAACATGATTCAGCACACTGGAGCAAATCAAATGTACAAACACAAATGTGAATGACTGAGGCAGCAGTAGCAGTATCCTGCAATCAGTGCATGTCTGTTACAAATATATAATGCAAAGAAGCACTAGAGAGGAAAAAATAAAGAGGTCACTGGCCTAAACAAAACATTTGTGTGTGACCATCTGCACAAAAATCAATGGCCTTATATTCAGGCTTATTTTCAAAGAACACGAGGATGATGACCTATGCTTCTCACAGACAGCAATGAATCATGAAAAACAACTCCCTCAAGTTCATTTTTGCCACTAAACAGGCAGCACAGCTGGCAAAGCCATGTCTCAGTCTTTTTCTGAATGTGAGGTAAGTTGAAGCTAATTAGATAACCAGTGCAAAAGGAATGTGGAAACAAAGTGGAGAGATGCTGCATCAGAGGAATCATGTTGATAAACTGAGAGCCCTCTTGAGAAAAACTCCAAAAAATATTTCATCAAAAGTACTTTTGCTGAAACTTAAGAGTAAACTGTTTTTCGCAAGGAGGACAAAGCCCCACTGTACACCCTCACATCCCCAAACTTATATATACCTACCTACTCTGAGACTGCACAACAGGAGAGGAAAGAGAATTTTTCACTACAGGCGAAAGTACTTTTAGCAAAGCATTTTCACTGAAATGGCAGCCACCTAAACTGCTGTTGCTGACTGAATGATGCATTCCCGCATTTTCAAATACCCAGTACCCTATCGAATGGGCTTTCCACTCAAGTAATGCAGGCACATCAATGTTTACACTACAGAATGCTCCAAGAATGTTATACTCCTCCAAGAACTGCATGTGCTGCCAAATGCTTCATCCTAAGCTGAAAATCAGGAAACGTCACGGGATTTTGCATCCAGGGTAAAATTAAACGAGAAAGCCTGTATTTAATGTACTACTGGTAACCACCTCAAAATCAGACAGGATATATGCAGGCTTCATATAATTTCTTGTACATGGCATACAGTACACTGGGTTCCAAATGGAGAGCTGATGAATAAAACAAGCACAGGAGACTAGTATTGCTGGAACTGAATTCATCTTCATGAGTTGGTGAGTACCTTCATAAGGTGGACCCTGTTTTTAACAAAATCTCACCAAGGCAACACTAACATATAGATTGCATTTTATATAGCATATATCATGGACAGAAGTAGGTTAAAAGATAACTGGGTTCACAAGACCCAGGATACAAAAAGTGTCCAATCCTGGTAGGCACACTGGTGCCATGACTAGTAAAAATGACAGTGTAGAATCCTCAAGACACAGAAACATTCCTACAATGGGGATAGGCCAGACCAAGGGGGAGGATGCCCCCTCCCATTTTTGAAGGAAGTAGTAGTCCACAAAAATCACAAAAACTGATAGGCCAAAAAAGAGCCATAAAGACGATAGAGTGGACTGTTGAGAATAAAAAGAAATTATGTATTGTTATTATTATGCAAGAAGCCCACAATTTCCAGACAGAAGATAAACAAAAAGATTAGACAGAAATTAGAAGAAAGAAAAATACTTGCACAAGAAAAACTGTCAAGAGCTTCAAATAAAAATGTGTTCATTAATACAACAGATCTAATGTTGTCCTTTCCATTCTTCCTCATGAATGGGTTACGGATCTGATTCTCAGATCCGACTTGACCACATTTACAAGATCTATGATCCTAATCTCGAGCTCCTCCCTCTACCCATAATGCTCGATTCCATCCCCAACTCCTAAGATCTCGTTTGTCACCCTCTGAACAAGATCGCGACTGAATCTCAAGTGTGATAGTGTCATTTTTTGTCTATTTTTCAGTTACTTTTCTTAAAATTTATATATTAGGGTTAATTTTCCCTCCTCCACCCTTATTTGTGTCTAGCAGTTTGCTGGTGTTAGGAGTTTTTCTTTTTTCCTAACTTACCTCCTTTGGGCCTTTTGGCTCCCTACTCTTACCTACAACTTTATTGGTGTTTTAAAAAAAAAAAGTGTGTGGGGGGTTCTCTGGATTTAGAATTTTTTGTGCAGTCATTGACAGACCATTACTGTCTCATATAGAGTGTTGGTGCTGATTTTGACTTTTTGACTTTGTACTACGGATTTGTAGCTTTGTGTAGGTGTGCAGTTTACTGTTTTTCATGTACAATTATATACATTGTGGTCAGGTCTGACAAGCATGGTTTTAGTAAATACACTTCTTGTGGGCATAAGATTTCCAATTCTGATGCCCACAAGAAGTGCGTGTATTACCTGGGGCCAAAACATCTTAACTCTGCTTGTGAGATTTGTGCCTCATTCAACCCCAGGGCCCTTTCTGACTGGCGAAATAAACTAATAAGTAAGGGTTTACTCCAAGCTTCTGCTGCTGCTGCTTCTATTGGGACTCAGACTCTCTCCAAATCTCATCATGACTTCAAAAAGCTAGCACTTGAAAAGTCAACAAGGGCTTCATTGCAGCCATCTCAAAAATTTAGAGAAGTTTTGGAACAGACCTCTTCTGATTCTAATACAGCCTCCCTCAGATCTGCAGGTCTCTTCGGATCTCACAGGCATTATAACCATTGCAAGTTCACCTGTATCATTCACCTCCAAGTCGAATCCCAGACCCTTGGATCTGACAGTCAAAAGCCGAACGCCTGAAACTGCATTGAAGACTGTTTCTCCAGCTCTGCCCTTTAAACTGTTTGAGACCCCTCAAAAGCATTCTAGGCCTGCTTCCATGGCTTCATCCAGATCCTCTAGGAGCTTGACTGATGCAGATATGGATAGGTGATGCAAAGATTTATCACGGCTCAGATCCAGATGGGGGTCCTGCCAACTCTGTTCCCTACCGAATCCGTGAGTGCACCTGACCAAGCAATCTTGTCTCCTTCTCCAATCAGACCTTTGGTTTCAGAGTCTCAGGATCCAAGATCCCCGAGAGGGTTGGTGTCGGGTCCAAGTAAGCTCCCTTCCTCAACTACCACGATTTCCCTGGCCAGCTCTACTCCAATCCCATTGGATCAGGACAGGTCTTGGATCTGAGAGGTCGGCACCGGGCCTGATGGGTTGAATTTGGCACCAACTATGTCAGATCCATTCCTTCCCCTTAGTGCCTTGGCTCTTGACAGCTCGGGTCCAATTCTCTCCTGGTGGGCTCAAATCCAGGGTTGGCTCTGACCTCTCATCCTCGGCTGCCTCTGCTCTGGGGGAGGTGGGAGAAGTGTCCTCGCATCTGTCAGGCTTTCTACTACTTGGGAGGTGGACAGATGCGAACTGTCCTTGCATCTGTCAGCCTCCCAAGTAGTAGAAAGGACCTTCTCTCTGCACAGAGAGCCATCCTCTTATATTTCGGGTCCTACCCTCGCTCCTCATTGGGACTGAGCTCTGAGCCCATCATTTCTGCCCCTCAGGGTCAGCCAGGTCTGAGAAGCTTCCACACTCATTCCCCAGTGTGATTTCCCACTTCTTCCGACACCTCTCCTGAACACCCCACAGAAGACGTACCATGGAAAAAAAACACGCAAGAGGCGGCACATAGACTCCCCTATGGAGTCTGTCACTGAAGACATCGACTTTGACATGGGAGAAGGAGCTCCTCCATCACCACCTGATGATGTCAACTTTGGAGACATCATGGAAATTCTTAAACAGAAGGGTGACTGGTCTTCTCAAGCTCCTTCTTCTGAGGAGTCAGTGTTCCTGAAGGCTTTCGAGGCTGGCCCATCTACATCTTAGGTGACCCTCCCAGCAGATAGACTTATTAATTTAGCTTCCCACCAGGCTTGGAAGGAACCAGACACTGACAAGCCCATCCCCAAATACCCGGATAAGTTTTTAGTCCCTCCATCAGACAGACCCTACTGGAGTAAGGGTGTCCCCTTGATGACATTGTTGTGGCATCAGCCACTGAAAAGGAGGTAGCCAAGTAGAGCTTCTCTGTCCATATACTGAACAGGAAGTCTGGAGCAATGGACAGATTTGGAAAGCACATTTACTCCCCAGCCACATTCACAATGAGGTCATTAAATTACCTGGCACATTTTACTCGCTTGCAGAGAGATTTGATCAAGGAGATTTCAAGCTCTCTCATTAAGTCCATGTCTGTTGAGGCTCTCAAGAAGGTTTTTCCTCAGTTGGCTACTCTTTTGTCTGTTGCCAATTCATTGATGAGGCTGATCTCCCACACAACGGAGGGTGCCTTAAGAGCAGCTGGTTCAGGCATTGCCATTAGGAGACATGCCTGGATGAGGCTATGCAACTTTGTGGAACCCTACAAGAAATCTTTTGTTAATGCCCCTTTGATAGCTCCTCATTGTTCAGGCCATCACTGAAGGATACACTTACCCACAGCAAGCAGGAAGGAAAGACCCTGTCTGCTGTTGGAATCAAGTTTTCTACCCCTCAACGCTCTTTTTCTGGGAACTGGTGAGGTGGTAAAAAAATGTGGTTCTGGAAATCTCAGGGACCTTTTCAGGACTCATGCAGGGACAGTTCTGCCAGAGGCAAAGGAGGAGGTTTCAATGGTAAACATCACCCCACAGGCAGAGGAGGTCCGCAAAACCAGGGTTTCAGAGACTCCCTCTCTGATAGGCCTTATCAGCACTCTTGAAGTGCTGCCCAGACGGCCATCTCTGGAGGTGGTCGGAGGTCATGTTTCCCCCCACCTGGATGCCTGGACAAATTTTACAAACAGCACATGGGTGCTAAGTATAATATCCAGAGGTTACTACATTCCATTTTCCCTTCCACCTCCTGTCACAAGGAAGAAATTCCCCGATGTTACACCCAGCCAAAGAGAGTATGCAGCTCAAGAAATTCATAAGCTGCTACAAGAGAGTCATCCAGGAGGTCCCACACAAAAAAAATACGATTCAGAGCCTACTACCACTTCTTTTTACTGCCAAAGAAAACAGGGGACCTGAGACTACTTCTGGATCTAAGTAATCTGAATCAGTATGTAAAGAAGTCAAAGTTCTGAATGGCTATGGTTCAGTCCATCATGCTTCTTCTGCACAAGGATGATTGGATGTGCTCTACAGATCTCCAGGATATGTATTATCATATCAAAATAGCTAGGCACTCTAGGAGACATCTACACTTTTGGTTGGGAGCCAATCACTATCAATTCAGAGCACTGCTCTTTGGACTCAGCACAGCCCCTGGAAGTTTGCATGGAAGTCGTGGCAGCTCACCTGAGACTCAAAGGATTCTAAGTGTTTCCTTATCTCAATGATTGGCTCCTCACCACCCCAACCAGGCATAAACTTCTACAAGCCAGGGATTACTTGCTTCAACTCCAACTCCCTAGGCATTACAATAAATTCTGCCAAATCAAACCGGACTCCTGTACAGACTCTAGAATTTATAGGAACTCAACTGGATATTTTGACTCAAGAGGCTTCATTACCTCTTCATCTCATCATATCTTTTAGAAATTGGGTTTGGGACTTTCCATCTTGTCTGTCCCCTCCAGCAAAACTAGTGTTGCAAGTTCTTGGGTTAATGTCAGCTGCCATTATTCTAGTTCCTCTGGCAAGATTTTTCATGCGAATCCTCCAATGGACTTCGGCGGTAAAGTGATCTGTTCTTTATCAGCATCTATCTGTTCCCATCAAAATCACACCAATTTGCAAATGTCATATTCAGTGGTGGATGCAATCAGATGACCTGTCTTTTGGCAGGCCATTCTCTCTTCCTCCCCCAATAGCCACAGTGACCATGGATGCTTCCCAACTGAGGTGGGGGGGGGGCATTTCAAGGGAAAGATGGTCCAAGGCACGTGGTCCTCCTTGGAGACCAAGTTGCATATCAGCGTACTAGGGATGAGAGCAGTCCTTCTAATGTTACAAGCCTTTCAGGATGATCTCTCCCTTAAGGACTATTGTAATACACACAGACAACATATCAGTAGTCTGGTACACCAGTGAACAAGGAGGAACCCATTCCTACCCATTGTGCAGGAGAGGCCATAATGATCAGACTGAGACTAGGTGATCTTTTCAGACCACTTTCTAATTGAAATGCATATACTGGAGAAAGCCAACGCACTGGCAGACAAACTCAACAGGCCCATTCTGATTCCTCCCAAGTGGTCTCTCAATCAAATAGTAGCAAACATGATTTTCAGCAGCTGCGGCCAGCCTTGCTGTGACCAATTTGCCTCTCCCCTCAACAAGTGCCGCAAGTACTTTGCTCTGAACCACCCTCCGGGGGGTATCACCGAGGAATGCTCTGATTCATGATTGGCCCCTGGGTCTCCTGCATGCTTACCCACCTCTTCCACTGATACCAATGTTCCTACAAAAAGCAAGCATGCTGAAAAGCTCAGTCATCCTCATTGCCCCCTTCTGGCTTCGAAAGGTATGGTTTCCCTTCCTCTGGTCTCACTTGAAAATAACCTCCATGGATACTGGAGCCCACTCAGGATCTCCTATCTCACCCATAAGAAATTCAACATTCCAGTCTCCATGCCCTCAAGCTGACCACATGGTTTCTCCACTTCCAGTGATAGTAAGATGGTCCACGCTCACTTCTCCAGTTCGTGACATTATGCTGGCCTCCCAGAAGGCCTCTACCAAGAAAGTCTAAAGAAGCAAATGGAAAAGATTCTATATATGGGCTTTCAAAGAGAATATTAATCTTTTCTCAGCTTCTACTGCGGCCATCCTTTTCATCTTCACTACTCTTTTTAAGGAAGGGATTAGTTTTTCTACTATTAAACTTCAGTTAGCAGCCATATCCAACTTTCCTGCTGGAAATGAATCCCTTTCTCTGGCAACTTCCAAATTATGTAAAGCTTTCATGAAGGGAATTTTTCTTCTTAGAACTCCAATTAAGGATCCCGCTCCTCCCAGGGATCTCACGGTGGTCCACCAGGGGTTGACTCAGAAGACCTTTGAACCAGCAAATGAATGCGATATGAAGTTTACTTCTTGGAAAACTGTCTTTCTGGTAGCTATCAGTTCAGCCAAAAGCATGTCCCGAGCTCCAGGTCTTATCAGCTAAATCTCTTTACATTATTTTTCATAAAGATATGGTGTTGCTACAAACCAACCCTTCCTTTCAGCCTAAAGTGGCCATAGAAACTAATATTAGTCAGTCCATACAATTGCCAGTTTTCTTTCCAAACTTTACTAATAAGGGTAAATATATGCTGCATCTTCTTGACATTCTTAGACAACTATGTTTTTATCGTCACAGAACAAAACAGTACAGGAAGTCTGATCAGCTGCTTATATCCTTTTCCCCTAACCACTTAAGTCAAGCGGTTATCAAAATTACTCTGGCTAAATGGATTACTGATTGTATTTTGCTGATGAATTCTCAAAAAGGTTTGGAATTCCCTTGCCCTCCTAGAGCTCATTCTACTACATCTATGGCAACTTCCTATGCCTTCTCATCAAGAACCTCCATTGACGATATCTGTGCTGCAGCCACTTGGTCAAAGACTCATACCTTCATTACACATTACAAACTGGATATTGTCTCTGGCGTGTCCTTCTTTGAGGGCCTACCGAGAGTTTCGTAGCTGGGGACTATGACCCATTCATTTTGAAGAATGAAAAGGACAACATCAGATTTAGAAGTTATGTACTTACCATAACTTGGTATCTGTGTTGTCCATTTTCATTCTTCCTCACATCCTCCCAGCCAAGCCATCTCCTAGCCTTGTCACTCTTAAGACCGATCTTTGGATGATAATGGAACCTTTATGTTCCA